>NW_007735615.1:7529-21575 GCF_000696425.1 Galeopterus variegatus
ACGCTCAGCCAGTGAGCGCACTGGCCATTCCTATATAGGATCCGAACCCGCGGCGGGAGCGACGCTACGCTCCCAGCCCCGCTTTCTCCCGAGTGTGCCACGGGGCCGGCCCATCTTTTGAATCTTTTTAAATATTCATGTCATCTGATGAACAAACACTAAATTATATAAATCCTACAAGGGTACAGGTAAAGGCAAAATATTTTAAGCCAAAGGAGAGGTGATACAGTATAGTGATTAGGAGCATGGCCTGTGTTCACATCTTAGCTCTGCTGTCTGTTAGCTGTATCTTAGGCAAGTTATTAAATCACTCTGGGCCTCAGTTTCCTCAACCATAAAGTGAGGATAATAATAATTTCTATCTCACAGGGTTGTCCTGAGAATCAAATAAATTACAAGAAGAAAAGCACTTAAAGCTGTGGTTGGCACATAGTAAATGCTCAATACATATTAGCTATACTTTTTGTTACAGGTTATCTGTGTTTGATGATATATGATATATATGTAAATATAGATGTGTATGGTAATGGGGGCTGTAAATGCTCTCCCTCAGAGAACAACAGGGCAAGACACATTAGGCATGGCAGGTTTGATTTCAAATTCTGGCCCATTAGGCAGGATTTTGTCTATCTTGCCTATCCTGATTGTAGTCCTCATCATGCACCATGCTACATTACCCCTCTGTATACCAACCATCTGTCTACCCAACTAACACCCTTCCTTCAAGACTCAGGCCGGAGATTAGATCCTCTCAGGAAGCTCCCATGACTGTCTTCCTCAGCATTGCTTCCCTGCATCCACCACACTAGGCGGTGAGCTTCTCCCTATGTGCTCTGATAGCCTCAAGGCAGACATGCCTCTGTCACTACCATCTTCATCTTACCTTAAAATCAGGTGCTTATGATCTACTCTGCCTGAATAGACTATAATATCCTTGGAAGGCAGGCAGGCACCATGCTGTCTTCATATTTATGTCTGTAGTGCCTGTTACAGAGCCGGGTTTATACTTTGTACAGTTGTGAGAGCTTGGAAAAAGGGAGCCCAGTGCCTGGGTAAATGGCGATGCCAGGAACAGAAGTGAGGAACTCAAGCAGACAAGCAGGCAGGGGTAAGGGGAGAGAAGCACTTTAGGTGAGGGCAAATTTAATTGCAGAACATCCATTGTAGGTAATAAAGTTTGGAATTAAGGGAAAGTTAGGCTCAGAGAGGCTAAATATGAGAAACATCCAAATATATGTGAGATTTGAAATCTTGGGAATGATGATTTCGTAGTTAGAGAATATGAATGAGATAAAAAGCCAAGAAAAGGATCCTAGGGAATTCTTGAATGTCTACATTCAACAGGTAGGAATCAGATAAAGAGAATGAGAAAAACCAGAAACAGAGAGAAGAGAAAAACCAGAGATATATGATGTCCCACAAGCCAGGAGTAGTGAGATCAAAGAATTGACGAACAGTATTAAAGTGTTATTTATTAATTGAACAAATACTAGTTGAGCATAAAGTCTGTGCTAAGTCTTTACCAAGGGCTGGGATGAAATAGTGGCAAGGTCTCTGTCCTTATAAAAAGTGGAGTAGAACAAAGAGTGTGATGAGCAGTAGAATTAAGGGACACAGATTTGTGGACACCAGGCTGTGATGATGAGAAACAAAGGGGAGGTGAGAAATGGTCAAGAACAAAGGAACACCCTTTGAGAAGAAAAAAAGACTCAGAAGTGAAATGGTTGTTGTTAGAAAGCAGACGTATTCCGCTGAAGGAGATGGTAGTCTGTCCCATCTCAAAGACTTAGATTTACTGAGGGCTTTTTAAAGGAGGGGTTGAGGGAATGGAACATGGGAGGTGAAAAGCAGGAGAGCAGGAGAGGTGAGCTACGAGGGGTCCGTGTCTGTGAGTCAGGTAGAAGGTTTCACCAAGGCCTCGTCTGGTTTCTGTTCTCACCTTTGCTGTTATCTCAGGACCCTGCAAGATTTTGACTTGCTCTGGTGTAGAATCATGTTTTCTGCAGTCTTTTGCATAGTTTCGCTTTGCAGAGCTCTGGTTGACTTGGCTGGTGCCAAAAGTCAGCTTCCAGTCATTTGGCCTTGATCATTTCTCAAAACTCTACAAGACTTGAAGAAAGAACTGTTAGCTTTGCAAGGTACTAATGAGAGTTTATAAGAGCGAATGGCATCTAGCTACTCTGAAAAGCAAGGAGCTGGGTTTGTCTACAGAGAGAGAGAAGACCAGGTGCAGGTTTGAAAAGAAATGAGGAGCTTTGGAATAATATCCTTTGGTTGGGACCCTCCACCAGGGACGGTCACTGAGCAGCACTGAGAGGGGAGGGGCCAGATCATGAAGTGGACTGAGTGGGTACTGTTAGTCACACAAATGACAGTTTAAAAGTGGGGGAAAAAAAAGAGGGGGGGGATGAGAAGCCAAAAGTGTATTAAGAAATGTGCATTTCATGGGTACACTTGAAATAGTTTTATTCTAGATTACACACAGTGTGAAATGCAGATCTGCCAGTTTACTTATTGAAATGGAAATGCCATTCCTGAGGCTAATGAACAACATCAAAACATGATTAGATGGTGAGATGTGGCTGCAGGCAGTGATCACAGAGTGCCAGCTCCGCAGGACAAATTACTTCTTCTGAAGGCCGTGGTATAACGGGGTGGAAGTGAACCCTGGCGGGATCTAGCTCTAGGACAACCAAGCCTCACGTGGGGAGCCTTTGTGGAAGGGATGGTTCCAGCACAGATGGTTCACATTCTGTTCTGCAGGAAGGGAATTCCCTCTGCTCCTTTTTTTTCTTTCTTTCTTTTTTACTGTGCAGCTTCAAGCAGTTCAAATTTACTTCTGTGACAAAATCATTCTGAGCCCTAGAAGAGTGACATAAATGTGGAGTCAGCATTCTTCCGTGTCCTTCTCTCATGTCTGCTCAGCTCACCTCCTCCCTTAAGTTGCTGATGAGATTGATGCTCGGGCCATATTTAGTAATGGCCGCATCACTCTGGACAATTCATCCTTGTTCAAATTGGCCCGAGTGCTCCATCCTTCCTCTTCTGTCCCCGGAAAAGATTGGGTCAGTAAACCAGTGTTAATTCCTCAGAGGCCACCGTCTTAAATTGGAGGGAGAAAAATCCGAAAACCTTACCGAGGCCTCCGGGACTAAGCTGTTTCCTCTAACTCATGTTTTACTAGACAGCTTTACATTAGTTCTTCATACTGGGGGAATGGGGACACTGGTATTTTGTTTTCCATTTGTCTATTGCTTCTTGCATAAACTTCTCTTAGTTAGGAATTGTGTGAAGAGGGGAGTGAGGGAGAGCTGTTATTTGGTCTGATGAGAACATTGGGAAGAGAGAAGTGGCCCTGTCCCTCTGAGGTCAGGAGCTGTAAAAAATGTACCTTCTGGAGATTGACATTATCACCGAGGAAAGCAGATCAAGGGATAGAAAGAGAGAGACAGATCCTTTAGGACATTGTTTTCAACATCTGCTCCTATTGTACCTGAATGTAGAGCAACCCCTGGACTTTCCATGACATAAGCCAACATATTACTATTGTTTCTCTTGCAGTAATTGGAGTTGGCCTTCTGTCACTTGCCTTGAAAGAACCCTGAATAAAACAGGAAGTGACTGGCAAAGCTGACTCTTTGCATGCTCAGATCTTCTGCTGCAATAGCACTTTCTGAAATAATTGGAAGCTTACTTCTACAAACAGTACAAGCCCCCCGTCCCTTATAAACTTAAGTACAGACATTAACTTAAAAATAAAATAACACTTTCTGAAAGGGAGGGCTACAGGGCATAGGAGTGAGTGCCTGAAGAAGCTGATGGAATCTTCCCCTGGTGAGCTCTAAGAATAGATGAAGACACTCTGTGGGTGGTTTAAATGCTACCCTGTCTGGAAGCAGGAGGCAGAGTGGAGCAGGGCATCATAACCCAGCAGTGCCAGAAGTTTCACGCTGCTTTGTCAGAAATGAGAAGAGCCAGTTTAGACCATGTTGAGAGAAATTCGCTACTGACCACCTGCTACACTCCCGTCTTTTTTCTTCTCCTGGTTTTTTGATCAGAAATTAGGCACACCACTGAAGTAGCTTATAATCTTTATGATAATGTATCTCATATTGTTCTCTCATTTAAATTCTTATAAAATAAAGGCCAAACCAAAATACTTATTGAATACTTACTACACATCAGATCCTTTTACATGCATGATTTGTCTAAATCCTTCTCATTATGTCCGTTTTAAACAGGAAGAAGCAGAGGCTCCCAGATGTTAAGAAATTTGTTTAAGGTCACTTGGTAGAGTTGAGACTCAAATTTAAATCTGTCTCCATGACCCTCGCTCTTAATTGTTAAACTTTCCTGTGTTTCCAGTATCCATTATGTGCAGGGCACAGGGAATACCAAGGTAGTTCTTAGCACTGCCAAATATTTTCTCACATCTTTTCAGGGTTATCCTTTGCTTACATCTTCAATAAGGTAAAATAATTTGTATCCCATGCTTCCGCAGCAAACCAAGTGTTTCTGACAACTCTTGGGGAATCTTGGCATTTGCTTGATTGTCACTTGTCACATCTTACCTCAAACAACAGCTTGTCTTCTTCTTGCCTTCTCTCCATAGCCACAGTGCTCTAGGGGACAACCTGGGACCCATCCCCATTTCCAGAAGCACAACTGACATTGGTTTCCAGAATTTAAAATTCCGTAAGGTTATCAGAGGGGAAGAACAACCCACGGAAGGAAGATTTAAGCTCAATGCCAGCTGTTGTTGTACTTGAAGACCTATGGCCAGTCTTGTCCCTGGGACCCCCACACACTGACTGTTCTGTCCCTGAGCCTTGGGATACTCCTCCCAATTGCCATTATCATAGTGTCTGTCCTAAACCACATCCCCAAGCTTGCCAGAGAAAACCAGAAATCCCTTAAATTAATAAGAGCAGTGCTACATTTTCCCCATGGGGTAGCCTTCTACATTATTAATGCTTTAGCCTAAAGTATGTGCATTTGGATGACTTCATCAAAATCCAAAGTTACATCAACAACAAGGAAGAGAGTCTGTAAATGGCTAACTGCCAACCACCAGCATTCACCAAACTAACACCTGCCCTCACTCAAAACAAAGAAAGAGTTTGAATCACCATTGTGTTCTTGCTTCTAGCCAGCAGGCATTGAGAAGTACTGTGGTCCTTTTCTTGATGGTCCTGTCCTCAGGGAGCCTGCAGTCTTGGTAGATAGCTGATGTTTTAATCTTGTGATGTTTTCCAGTCAGCTAATTTGCTTTTTTGTTTTTGGTTTTGTCCCTATTGAGGCTTTGGTTCTGCTCTTTCACTTAATGTAAGCTGTATCCTGAATTTCCCTCAGCCTCAGGGGCTGCCTCTTTGAGGGTAGTCCCTGGCGGAAGGCTGCTTCTCAATTCTGAGCCTCCCAGTCTATGGAGCTTCACAACTCTTTTTCTGGCTGCTGCTTTCCTAGTGCGGTAGTTCCTAACCAGAGAAGCACACCAGAAACACGTGTTTAGTTTTTAAAGATCTAGATGCTGTGGTTCTCTTCCCCAGGAAGTTCTGACCAAGTAGGTCTGGGGTAGAGCCCAGCATCTGCATATATCTGAAGAGCAATGAGTGGGGATCAGGGTGAGCCCTGGATACTAGAAGCATGCTCTCTGGGCTGACAGAGAGGATGCCACATCTTTGTAATTAGAGTGATCGAAGAACTTACCCATTCAAATGTCCTTTACTTAAAACCTGAGAAAACTGGAGTTCAGAAGAGCTAATGGGTTAGCCCAAGGTGGTATAGTTAGTAAACGACACAGCCATGATTCAAACCCAAGCTTTCTGACCTCAAATTCATGGATTTTTTTTTTTTTTTACATGATGGCGTTCTCTTGCAAGGAACATCCTTTCAGGTTTAATTTGGTTATTTATGATGGCATCTGAAATATAAAGTGAAGTGGGAGTATATTTCTCTCTTCATTACCAATTCTAAGTGCCTTCGCCAATGTGACTCTTTGAGACTGCTACACAAAAACACTTAGAAAAAACTCAAACAATACTGTTTAAGCATGCCTCATTGAAATCACACATTCTGAAAATTTGGTTAGGAAGGACTGGACATGTTTTAAAATTTAAATCACTTTTTTGGTTTGCTGGAAACAGTCTTACATATATAGTCCCTTTTTAACACTGTCATATAATGAAAGAGCTATGTTTTTGCCTTTGCTGTGATCCAACTTTCTTTGTTTTCATATGCGAACCTCATTAAGACATGAGATAGAAGGACTTAAAACAGGAAACTCAATATTCAGATATCTTAAGATACAGCCAGATGAGTAACTTGGTCATCTAAGACAGAGCAAGGAGCTCTTAATCATCAGGTGAAACTCCTGAGATTCTTAAAAAATTATTTTTCTACGTGTCTGTGTAAATCAGATTTCTCTGACCCTTAAAGGGTAAGAGCTGCTAAACTATGCTGTGGCAATTCACCGGGAGGTGTACATGTGGGAGGGGAAGGTTCTTGGGGAGTGGGTATGATGATATATTGTCTATCTTTCATTATTTCCAAAGAGTCTCATGTAAATATTCCCTTCCGAGACATACAATAGCCTTGCAATGTAGGCAAAGCAGAATTAATAGGAAACATGAGACTCAGAGTGAATGGATTGTGCAATAAACTCTAATTTAAGTGTACTTTTCGATGTTGCAACTGTAACCATGAACAACACTTAAACAAATTTTGCTTTCAACAGAACCAGAGAATGGAAATTGAGACTCTTACTATAACCACACATTTTCAGTTTGATGCAGAGAGAGTGATTGGAGAACCCACAGTAAGATAAAGAAAAATAACATGGGCACTTTTTAGGCTAGCAATGGGAGCAGTCCGTCCAAAATAAAAGGTAATTCTCACTGCCTCCTTGGCACCATCATCATTTTCTTCAAACATTTTGTAAAGAATGTTTCTGAGCTGGGATATTTGAGGATCTGGGGACCCATAGCTAAGTGAGGATATGGTTTCTAATCTAGCTGGGAAGAGGACATATATGTAAGCATATTAATAAAAGTAGAGGCAGTACATGAAAAAAGCTAATCCAGGGTTTCAGTCTGGCTTAGGAGTTTAACAGGATTTCTCAGAGGAGTGTAGGACTTATCAGAAGGTGGGAGGCAGCTGACTGTTAGGGAACTATTGCAGTAGTCCAGGTGTAAGACGACAAAGACACGACTCAGAAGGACAGGGCTAGAAGCAGCAGCCATTGTGCAGGGAGATAAAGCAAAGCACACTACGTCCTCTTGATTTGCTATGAAGCAAAGTCTTATGTACATAGTCCCTCTTTAATGTTGACACGTATTAAAAGAGGAATTAATTCTTAGACAGTGACTACTGGGAATAAAAACCAAGAGAGGGTTTAAAATGTCCTACAGACATTCATTATGACTAAATGTTTTAAATAGTAACTTGGCAACAACATACTTCATATTGATTCTTGGCTAATGCAGGGGGAGTAAGAAGAGATCAGGTGGTGTGAAGCATGCTATCAAAACTGGGCTGTTGTACTCGCTAATAAAACACAGTACAGGGTTCAGCCCCGGTGCTTATTGCATAGGACAGCGACAATCCATTCTGAGCACAAGAACATGGGCTGTCTTTTTATACCCATTAATTGGTTTTCTTTTGTATTTGAGGATATGTATTTGCGTAGTTCAGGTAAGGGAAAGGGGCTGTGTCTTGGTGGCTAAAAGATGAAAACTGCATTTTGACATCAAAAGTGACCAGACTCATATTTCTAGGTGTAGGAAGACTGTTTAGAGATCAGCTGGTACCCCCTTCTCATTTTTTGACATACAAAGAACTGAGGTCAAGAGAGACTGTTCCTTTTCCAAAGCCACAGTGGCTATTGATTGCCAGAGCCATCAGCTGTGCATCTGAGGTCCTTTGACTTGCATGTGTATTATCTAGCCATTTCTCAAGAACCCATGTTAACTTTTTTCTCAAGCAGTAGTTGAGTGACTTCCATTCTTCCTCTACTTGATTTTTGCTCTTCAAGCCTTCAAGCACATGAGACAATTGCTTGTCTCAGATTCTGGTCTTCTGTGAAAGGTACTGTGCTTATTTGTGAATACCATAGTAGTTCTATGAATAATGATTTCTGGCTACCATATTCCAGGCACTGAGTTAGCTACTCTCTACACCACAGTGAATAAGTCAGACATAGTTTTGTCTTCATATACTTTATATTCCAGTGGGGGCAGAGATATTAAACAAATACATTTTTGATTATTATATAACTTGTGGTATATTCTGAGGGAGAAAAGTTTAAGGTATTTTGAGAGAAAGGATAAGGAAACAAGTTAGTTGGGAAGAAAGTAAAGGTCTTTGAGGAATTATTTAATGTGACATCTGAAAGTTGTATAGGAGCCAGCTAAAAGAACAAATGGGGTGAAGTGGGCTAGTCATTGGGAGCAGCATGGGTATAGGAAGCTCATGAGGTGGGATAAAGTTGAAAAAATGGTGGAGAGGCCATGTCATTTGAGGATGCTAAAAAAAGTTTAAAATGAGATAAACGAGATGGGTGGAATTCAGAGCAATGTTTTGTTTTGTGTATCATTTTTTTGCTTTGTTTTGTTTTTTAAAGATGAACACTTGCCATCTCACCTTCTTTGAATAAGTTTATTCTTTTATTTTATTCTGCCTTATTCTCAGAATGATATAAGGTAGCTTCTTAATACGTCAGTGACTTCACTGCATTTTTAATCTTTCTGTGATGATTGTTTACTAACTTTGTGCCATGTGGTCTACTCTTTGGTTTAGTTTGACATGAATTTTCTTCTAGTTGATTTGTTTTACTTCCTTTTTCCTTCAACCTAAATTCTACTCAATTTCTATGAATGTTCGGATCTATATAAAAATCATGGTATGAAAAATGAAGTCAAAAAGCCATAGACATTAGGTGAAAGAACAAAGAAATTTTTATTTGATTTGTATAGCAGCTTGCTTCAAAATTCTCTAAGAAACATTTATTCTCAACTCATCTGATGTTAAATAATCACAACACGACAAATCGATGATGTGTTTTTCTATATATTGTTATAACTTTATTTTTCTTGGATTGCGCTTGCCATTTCTTGGAATATTATATACTAAGAGGTGATAACAGAGAGGTGCCCCCAAGAGAAACCCTCTCCTGGTGGCCAGGGCAGGATCCTGGAGTCCATTTGTCTTCTATGAGCACAGACCTACTGTGATAGGTCTACTGAATGGGAAAGGTTTCATTGAAAGTAGGGGCCGGAGAATAGGCTTGTATCTTAAATTGTGTAGGATTCAGACAGAATGAAAATGGCTAGAGTAAAACACACAAATAAGCTGACAGGTCTACAATCAGTAATCTTGAGTGGCTTCAGAATCCTACCACATTTCCATACGAAATCATGCTCTCTCTCTATACAAGGACAAATTCTTCACACTGTTTTTTCTTTCCTCAAGCCTTTATTATTTCCTTTACTCTTCTTTGTTCTCATTTAAAGACCTAGATTTTCATTCCACTGAGAAAATAGCAGCAATCAAGAGAGAACTTGTTTTTCCATCAATAGCCTACCTGTCCCCATGCTCGCATATTGTGCATTCTAGTTAAAATGAACGAACTGTTTGTGCTTCTGTCTAAAGCAAACCCTCCCCTTATGCAGTAGATTCCAACCTTTTGCCTAAGCAAGGGTGTTACTTCTGTAAAAAATGTCCACCTTTTCTATCACCCCTACTCCTCTCTTCAGGAGCATTCTCATCCTCATACAAACAGGCTGTCATTTTTCCCACTTCAGAAAAATCCTCCCTTGACTGCAAATGCTTTCTTTAACTACCAATTGCACTCTTTGCACTTCTTTAGAGCAGTAAGGCAGTCCTCACTTTGCATGTTTCCAATATACACAAATTATAGTTACCACGGTTTTAATAACACCAGTCTCTCCAAAACACAGCTCAATTTTCAGTTACCACAGTATATTAACTAAGTAATTGCATAGAGTACAAACTTGTCTGGTAGCCCTTCAGTTCACAAATCACTACATAAATAAAAGATGTGCTTCATGACCAGTGACCAAATATGTCACTTCTTTCAAAGTCTATTATTCAGTCCACACAAGGACAGCAATGTGTGTAGGTGTGTTGCCTTCTTGTCTTTCAGTGATAACCCCATGTGGCATCATGCAAAAATGGTTATTTTAAAGTGGAAATTTGCTGATGAACATGCAATTGCATCAAAGAAACAAAAAGTGATAATACTGTAAGTGTAATTCAAATTAAACATAAATAGAGATATAGAAGAAATAGCTGATTTTGAAAATGTTGACACTTCTGCTGTTTGAGAGACTAGAGATGTGCAGCCCAAGGAGCTCAGTGAAGGTGAACTTATCGACATAAACAAGAAAGGTGGTTGTGAATGAAGAGGCCCTATAGGAAGTGATGCTGGCAATATCTTCACATTAAAGGAATTCTCAGAGCTATTTCATGACATTGAAGCACAAAGATAAAATGTTGGAAGGCAATCCAAACTTAGAAAGGAGTATGGAAATTTGCCAAGGCATAGGAAAAATTTGCCAAAGCACAGCCATATGCTCGTTCCATACAGCAGGTTACACAACAAGAAGGCAAGTGCTGTTCAAACTACTCTTGATACGTTCTTTACAAAGAAATGAAACAGTTTAATTCTTAATATTTCTAATGTTTAAAATACAGTGTGCTAAATAAATATTAATTATACTATTTTTTCATTTCACTATGTATGAGGGTACTTCAAAAAGTTTGTGAAAAAATGGAATTGAAAGATAATCCAAATTTTTCCACGAACTTTTTGAAGACTGCTCTTATTTATATCCATCAGTAATAGAGTTTATAATGTTGTGGCAAAGATTTAAAAAAATTCATTCAACAGGTATTGATTGAGAATTCCATATGCATCCTCAGAAAATAAGGAAGACCGTTAAGAAGCAATTGCAATATGATGGGAAAAATACCTTGAAATGAGAAATGTAGGATTCTCTGGGAGCAGATAGCAAGGGTACTTAATCTTACTGAGGGGAGGAGATAATGTCAGGAAAAGAAATGACACATATGTTAGACCTAAAAGTATAAGTGGGGATGTTCTAAATCCTCCTAATGCTGTTGAGTGGTACCAGTCCCCAGATCCCGGGAGCTGACAGTACTTTAAGGTTCTCAGTTGTCTTTGGCTGCCACCACCATCATTTAGAGAAAACCAATTTATTTATTTAATCATTAAATATTTAATGACTAATTCTATGATCCAAACAGTGTTCTAGGTTCTGGGGATTCAGCTGTAAACCAAATAGGCAAAGCACTTGTTCTCATGGAGCGTTATTCCAGTAGGGATAAGCAAATAATGAATAAATTAACAAAGACACATACGTTACGTGTTATGGAAAAAAACGGAGCAGAGTACAGTAATAAACTACATGTTCTTGTATATATATGTGTATACTATTGTATCATTTAATTTATTTTTAATTTTTTAAACTGTTTTTTTCCAGCTTTATCGAGGTATAATTGGCAAATACAATGGTACATATTGAAAGTGTAGAATGTAATGTTTTGAATGACAAAGATTTTTAAAGTCCTGGAACAATCATTAATTTTCCCCATGATTATTAAGATCACTTTGCACGGTTTCAGCTGCATGTTCATTTTTACGGTCTTGCACTACCGTTCAAAGTGGGGGCTGCCTGTATTCCCTCACCCCTGTCCGACCGGAGCCCCTGTCCAGTTCAGAGGGTCCTGGCCTGGTCTTCCTCCATCCATGCCCCCTTCATGTTCATGCTCCTCCCCTCCTAGCCATGCTCCGGGTACATGGGACCCCAGAACTCCCTGCCCACATGGCCCTCATCCTGCTTCCATGAGCTTCTTCCTTGCTCAGTCCTCCCAACACCACTGGTGTGTACAGTGCTTGGCCTGAGGGGTGGTCAAAACGCCACTCTATGCTAGAAGGATGTGGGCGGAGCGTGGGGTGTCCACACGCACATGTGCGGGGTGGGCAGGAAGCGGGAGGGAGGAACAGGAAGAAGATGGAGGCGGGTCACCGGCCTGGACCTCCGTTTGAACCTTGCCCTCAGCTTTTCAGAGGCTTCACTGTAAAATTCCTCGGGAGCAGACTCTATGCTCTCTGCCTCTGCTTTCACTACTCCTATTCTTTAAAAAACTCGTTCCTGCCAGGCTTTCCTCCCCACCCAGTGGCCTCCATATTGTCAAATGGTCGGTTCTCAGTTCTCAGCTCTCCTGGCCTCTAGGGAGAAGTTGACCTTGGTGATCGTTTCCTCCTCTCTGAAATGCTTTCTTCGCTGGGCTTCAGAGGCCCTGCTCCCTCATGTTGTCTTCTTACCTTATTCGCTCTTTGCTCCTCCTCAGCCGTCTCTGCAGGTTCCCGTCTGCTCAATGTTGGTGTGTCCCAGAGTTCAATCCTAGGATTTATTTTCTTTCTTTGTACTTATTTCCTAGGAGGTTTCATCTAATCTCGCAGTTTTCAGTATTATGTGAATGCTGACAACTCCAAAATTTATAGTTCCAGCCTTGACCTTTTTTGGGAACAACTGACTCATCAATCTAATTTTATGTTCTGTATCTCTAGTTGGACATTTGGGATAAAAATAACAACGATCCATCAGCAATCCTGGCTTGACCTTCAAAATGTATCCAAAGTCTGGATGTCACTGCTACCACCTTAGTCAAAGCCAGTATTACTCACTCAGTTATTGCAATACAGTCTCTTAACTGTTTTTGTCCCTCTGCAGACTATTTTCATGGCAGAAGAAGCGACAATTTGAAATTTTAAATCAGCGTGATGCTGACAATACCAAGATCAAGCGTTTGGATGCCTTGTAGGCCAGCTGCTACCAAAAAAAAAAAAAAAAAATCTTAACCAAATTATGTCACTCTGCTCAAAACATGCAGTGGCTTTCTTGCCTTGGTAAGAATGAAATCCAAGATCTTACCATTTATCTTATCTGAGGCTTACATATCAGGCTCTGGGCACCTCTCTGACATTTCCTACCACTTCCGCCTTTGACAGCTGAGCTACAATCAGGCTGACCTGTCTGTTCTGTAAAAATGCCAAGTATCTGTGGTCACAAGGTCCTACAGGCAGAGTACATTGACAGACAGATCCAGAATGTTGCTGTCAATGACATTTAAACACAATAAAAGTTTATTTCTCACAAGTTCATAGTCTACTGCGGTTTGACGATGGTAGGAAGCAGGGAGCAGTGGCTTTGTTCCTACTGTCATCGTGTGGGACAGAGGCTCCTACCATCTTTTTGCACCCTTTCCTACCCCTTCCCCCTAGATCCTTGGAGTCTTCTCTATTCAGCTGATGGATAAAGAAAGCAAAAGAGCACGGAAAATTGTAAAAGAGGTTTATGTAAAATATTCCGTAGGTCAGAAATTGGTCTCATGTCCCTGCTAACTGCAGGGGAGGCTGTAAATGGAAATCAAATTTGTGCCAGGAGGAAATATCTATCTCAATCACTACTGTATCCTTAGTTCTTTGAATAGCGGTTGGCACGTAGTAGACACCAAATAATTTTTGGATGAATAACTGAATGAATGACTTAATTTGGGAACTGTGACAAGGGTGAAACTTTAGTTAGATAGCCCAGTGAGCCTTGCTGCTGTCAGTTGAATCAGAGGCTAGTATCGGGAATATCTTTCTTTGCCTTTAATTCTGTTCTACCTTAATATGTTTAATCAAGAAAATATTGTTTTTCCTTTATATTAGATGGTAGATAAAATAGACATTCATAATTTAAAGGACCTTCTGTTTTCACAGAATAAAAACTCACATTAGGAATCATTTTTCACTCTTCTACATCAAGTGCATTCACCATAAAGTTGAGGAGTTGACCATGATGAAAGGCAAAGGACGTGGATTTCTTCTCTACCTTAATCTTCCTAATTATCCTTCCCTCCCTATATTTTGTTTGCATCAGATGCTGAAAAACAAAGTGTAATTTTTTTTTTTTTTTTTGTCTTTTTGTCTTTTTCCGTGTCCGGCAATGGATCACAACC
>NW_007735615.1:21992-23542 GCF_000696425.1 Galeopterus variegatus
GGAGTGCCGCCGCGCTTCCCAAGCGGCGCACTATCCAGTGCGCCACCGGGCTGGCCCAAAGTGTAATTTTTATTCATGCAAAACCTAAGAGGGAGGTGTAGTAAAAAGTGTCATCGGACACACGTTGTTGAATTACAACATACATCATGATGCATTAATACAAACCATTTCACATGTGCCTAAAGGAGAGTTACTTTAATAATCCCTTTTGAGCAATTAGCTCTGTTAATAAAGCAAATTTGGTACAAGTAAACATGGGACACACCCAAGTATTTTTCAGAGCTCCTTGGTAACTTCCAAGATGTTTTCAAAAGTTTCTTTGCCGGCTTATTCCTGAATAATGCATTTTACTAATCAGCTTCCTGCCAGTTCCACAATGTTTTATTTTGGTAGGGCTACGCCTAATGGGCATTATATATTCTTTCTTTAGTCTGATTTAAAAATTCAGATTCTCAGCAATCGTGCAAATCTTTGTTCTTTTTATGGTCTTCCACAGCCTCTTCTCTTTATCCCTACAATTGCTACATTGCTTTAGTACTTTATATTCCTTTTCTTGGATTTCTTCAATAGCCTTGTATCTTACTGGTTCTCTGTCTCCAGTCTGTTCTCCTGCCAATTCGTTCTCTTTCCAGCTGTTAGAATTATTTTTCTAAAGTGCAAATAAAGATTGAATGGAGTCAATTAAAATTTTGATGGCAGAAATTGAAATGCTGGATAAAAAATCCAGAGACAAAATTATCCATTTTATCCTTTGTCCCTAGTAGCAGAATCCCAAGTGTTAGATGGGCACTTTTTGTCCAGAATGAAGACATGTCTCTTCCTCCTTTGTAGCTAAGAGTGACCATTGACCAAGTTTGGGCTAAAAAAATTATAAATGAAAAAGTTTTGTGATACCTCAGGAAAATGTTAAAGGATGGCAGAATAGAAAACTAGGAGCCTCATTCCCTGAAGTCACTGTAAAATGACCATACCACCTCTGGACTTCTCTAATGTGAGAGAGGATTAACGTATTTTTCCTGTTGCTTGTTATTTTTTTCTGCTATATGCAGATAAACCTAATATTAACTGATTCAGCATGGGATAGATAACATGAGTTTTAACTTGTTTGAGTTTAAGGAGATGTCAGAGCTGTCCTAGAAGCAGTTGGAATTATGGGACTGGCAGACAGGTAAGAAAAGTTCAGAATCATCTATTTAACAAATATTTCTTGAACTTCTATGTGTGAGGCATGTGTTGAGTCCTGAAAATAAAAATGTTGGTAATTAAAATTACCTATTCCCACTTACAAATAGCTTTCAGTTTAGTAGGAGAAACATAGGTATCTAAAAATATTTGCATTACCTTGTGATAAGTAATCAAATAAGGGTTAAAAAGAAGATAAGATTAATTTCATTTAGGATGTTAGGGAATATTCTTTAGGGTCATCAATCAATTCATGTTGCAAAACTGCTTGGACATTTTAAAGTCTCCATCTTATTTGACCCCTCAATAGTATTTAATGTAGTTGGTAGGGAAAGATGATATTTTCCAAAGATGGCTGCAACAGTATG
>NW_007735615.1:24333-24874 GCF_000696425.1 Galeopterus variegatus
TAGTATTTAATGTAGTTGGTAGGGAAAGATGATATTTTCCAAAGATGGCTGCAACAGTATGGCTCCTATCACACACTCTTCTATAACCTTGACATTCTCCTGTGAGTGGTGGAGTTTATTTCCCTTTCCCTTGCATCTGGGTATGCTTAGAACTTGCTTGTAACCAACCAAATGTAGCAGAAGTGATGCTGCCTGACTTCCCATGCTAGGTCACCAAAGATGACACAGCTTCTATCTTGTTATTTGAGCCATTTGGTGTAGAGTCCTAAGCTTCCATTAAGAAGACTGACTAATTGAGGCTACCAGGCTGGGGGGAAGCCAAGCCCCATGGAGGAGCCACACGTGGATGTTCTTATCAAGTCTTGTCTTTGAGTCCTCTCAGCCTGGGCATTGAGCATGTGAGGGAATGAGCTTCAAATGATTCCAACTGGCCAGCACTCAGCCGTCTAGTTAACCCAGCCTTCAGGTCTATCCAGCTGACTACAGAATCCATGAGCTTAATATAATGGCTATTGTTTGAGGCCACTAAGTTTAGGGCGGC
>NW_007735615.1:25119-26651 GCF_000696425.1 Galeopterus variegatus
CTACAGAATCCATGAGCTTAATATAATGGCTATTGTTTGAGGCCACTAAGTTTAGGGCGGCATATGATGCAGTAATAGTAACTGGAACAGTCGATTATTTTTTACTTCAGTGATATTTTTTAGTTCTGTGGTTTCCTTTGCTGAATATTCCTCCTTTTCTAACCCTTTAAAATGAAGTAGCATGCCAGGCCTCAGTGTTTGGGGCTCTTTATCACATTTACTCCTTAGATGATCTCTCCTATTCCCTTTTTTATAAATCCTACTTATAATCTGAGACACCCCAAATCTATATCATCAGGACAAATAGCCCCTTTTAGCTCTAGGTTATTTTTAGTTTCAACTGTTTACTTTATATCTTAGTATATTTTGAATTTCTTGTGGACATCTCAAACATGATGTGTCCAAAACTTACGTATTGAGGTAGGACAGGGGTGTGGTTCTGAGGGCTTTAAAAGAAGAGAGAGAAGTCTGTTTTTTCTCTCTGCTCCACCACTTTTGCAATGTGATATTCTGCCATCACTGTCACTACCACCAAGTCTCTCGTCAGATGTGTTCCTTGGACTTTGAACCTCCCAGCCTCAGAAACTCTTCTTTTATGTCCTGTTCAAGAAATTTTTGCCTACTCCAAGGTCGTGAAGATGATCTACACATTTTCCCTTAAAAGCTTTACTGTTTTAAATCTTATAAACTGCTATCCATCTTAAATTGATATTTGTGGCTTCCTGTTACCATGTGATGTACTTGTACCCGCCGGCTGCCTGCTGCTTTCCACCATGAGTAGAAGCAGCCTGAGGCCCGTGGCAGATGCAGCTGTCCCAGAATCAATAAACAGGTGATGTTTGGCAGGGGAGGTGGGAGCTCTGCAGGGACCACACCACCGCCATGTGATCCAGCAGCCCGGCCCAGTGCACGCAGAGTGGGGAGACGTCCAGTGGGGGAGGCAGTAACTCCGCAGAGACCACACTGCTGCCGCACGATCCAGCAGCCCGGCCCTGTGCATACAGAGCAGAGAGACGTCCAGCAGGGGAGGTGGAAGCTCCATAGAGACCACAAACCCTGTAGGGGGGCCGCTGCCATGTGATCCAGCAGCAGGTAGGCTTCACCATCGCCACCTGCTCCATCCCAAGCCCAGCCCAGTGTGCACAGAGCAGGGAGATGTCCAGCAGGGGAAGGGGAAGCTCTGCAGATACCACACACTCTGCAGTGCCTCCATGCAGCCCAGCCCAGTGTGTGTGGAACAGGGAGACATCCAGCAGGGGAGGTGGAAGCTCGGCAGAGACCACACACCCTGCAGTATTACCCCATGATCCAGCAGCCCGGCTGAGTCCAAGCTGACCAGAGAGGTGGCTCCCCAGAGAGGCCCAAGACCCCAGGCAACCACACACACAAGGCACTATTGGCCAACTGAGCAGTCACTGAGGTAGGCGTACCAAATTGATAACCCCAGCAACATCTTAGTCAGACAATAGTGTCAAACCTGTGGACTGTGAAACCCCCTTCCACAATGAATAAACATCAAAGAAAAGACACCA
>NW_007735615.1:27047-28533 GCF_000696425.1 Galeopterus variegatus
CAACCTTAAGAGCTCAAATATCCGAGTCATGGGTATTCCAGGAGGGGAGGAAAAAGGAGATTGCATTGAAAACATATTCAAGGGCCGGCCCGGTGGCGCACTGCTACAGTGCGCCGCTTAGGAGCGTGGCGACGCTCCCGCCGAGGGTTCGGATCCCACATACAGACCGGCCGCTCACCAAGGGTTGCGATCCCGTTGCCGGTCCCGGTCCGGTACGGGCGCGACACTGAGGGTTGCGATCCGTTGCCGGTCACGAAAAAAGACAAAAAGGGGGAAAAAAAACCAAAAAAAGAAAACATATTCAATAAAATAGTGGCAGAAAACTTCACAGCTATAGGAAGAATAACAGATCTTCAGATCCAGGAAGCTCAAAGATCCCCAAGTGTATTCAACCAAAAAAGGTCTTCTCCAAGACATATTATAGTCAAATTGGCAAAACTCAAAGACAAAGAGAGAATCTTAAAAACTGCAAGAGAGAAGTGTCAAATCACCTATAAGGGAACCCCAATCAGACTAACACCAGACTTTTTATCACAAACCCTAAAAGCCAGAAAGGAATGGGATGATATATTCAAAATACTAAAAGACAAAGATTGCCATCCAACAATACTCTACCCGGCAAGGCTATCCTTCCAAAATGAAGGGCAAATAGTATATTTCTCAGACAAACAAAAACTGTGGGAGTTCACCACCACACGACCACACTTACAAGAAATTCTCAAGGGAGTACCGGGTTTGGTTCCTGAAAAATAACTACCATTGCTATAAAAACCCAAGAAAAATCAAAACCCACTAGTATAATAAAAATGGCATTCATGATGAGAAAAGAAACAAACAAAAAGGCTATCTACAACCCAAGGAACCAACAAATACAGAAAACAAACAGTACATCAGAGAGCATGGAACAAAAGACACCCAAGACAAGCAAACAATAATCAATAAAATGCTAGGAAAAAATCAACACTTTTCAGTAACAACCCTTAATGTAAAAGGCTTAAATTCCCCAATCAAAAGACACAGACTGGCTGACTGGATTAAAAAGGAGGACCCAACTATATGCTGCCTTCAAGAGACCCACCTCACCCATGAAGACTAACATAGACTAAGAGTGAAAGGATGGAAAAAGATTTACCATGCAAACAGAATAGAAAAATGAGTTGGAGTAGCTATTCTTATATCTGATAAAATAGACTTTAAACTAAAAACCATAAAAAGAGACAATGAGGGACACTACATAATGATAAAAGGATTGATCCATCAAGAAGACATAATAATCATAAATCTATAAGCACCCAATGTTGGAGCAGCCAGAATTATAAAACAAACTCTATTAGACAGAAAGAAGGAAATAGACACTAATACCATAATAGCAGGGACCTGAACACCCCACTGTCAATATTGAAGAGATCATCTAGGCAAAGAATCAGGAGAGAAACACAAGATCTAAACAATGCTCTAGACCAATTGGACTTGGCAGATATCTACA
>NW_007735615.1:29511-31669 GCF_000696425.1 Galeopterus variegatus
ATGGATTGTTCTCTAGGATAGATCACATATTAGGTCACAAATCAAGTCTCAACAAATTCAAAAAAATTGGAATTATCCCACGTGTTTTCTCAGACCACAATGGATTAAAATTAGAAATCAATAACAAACGAAATTCTGGAAATGACACAAACACATGGAAATTAAAAAGCATTCTACTTAATGACATATGGGTCTAAGAAGAAATCAAGGAGGAAATCAAAAAATTTATTGAAACTAATGAAAACAATAATACATCATACCAGAACCTGTGGGATACTGCAAAAGCAGTACTAAGGGGGAAATTTGTCACATTAAATGCTTACTTCAGAAGAATGGAAAGATGGCAAGTGAACAACCTAACATTTCACATTAAAGAACTAGGAAAACAAGAACAACCAAAACCCAAAGTAAGCAAACAGAAAGAAATCATTAACCCAGAGTGGAACTTAATGAAATTGAAATCCTAAGAACAATACAAAAGATTAATGAATCAAAAAAGTTGGTTTTTTGAAAAGATAAATAAAATTGACAAACCATTAGCATGGCTAACAAAAAAAAAAAAAAAGAAGAGAGAAGATTCAAATAACAAAAATTAGAAATGAAAAAGGTGGTATCACAACTGATTCATCTGAAATACAAGGAATCATTCGAGAATACTATAAACAAATATACACCAACAAATTTGAAAATCTGGAGGAAATGGATAAATTTCTGGACTCACACAAGCTTCCAAAATTAAACCAAGAAGATATAGAAAACTTGAATAGGCCAATAACAATAAAGGAGATTGAAGATGTTATCAAAAAGCTCCCAACAAAGAAAAGCCCAGGACCAGATGGATTCACAGCAGATTTTTACCAAACATTCAAAGAGGAATTGACACCAATACTTTACAAACTATTTGAAAAGATTGAAACAGACGCGAAACTCCCAAACTCATTCTATGAAGCACACATCATCCTGATACCAAAACCAGGTAAAGATATAACCAAGAAAGAAAACTACAGGCCGGTATCCTTGATGAATATAGATGCAAAAATCCTCAATAAAATATTAGCAAACAGAATACAACAACACATATGTAAAATTATTCACCACGAGCAAGTGGGATTCATCCCAGGGATGCAAGGTTGGTTCAACATACGCAAATCAATAAATGTGATACACCATATTAATAAAATCAAACACAAGGACCATATGATCATCTCTATAGATGCTGAAAAAGCATTTGATAAAATTCAACACTCATTCATGACGAAGACCCTCTATAAGTTAGGTATAGATGGAAAGTATCTCAACATAATTAAAGCCATATATGATAAACCCACTGCCAATATCATCCTGAATGGGGAAAAGCTGAAATCTTAAAGAATAGGAACTAGACAAGGATGCCCACTCTCACCAGTCCTATTCAACATAGTGTTGGAAGTACTAGCCAGAGCAATCAGAGAAGAGAAGAAAATAAAGGAAATCCAGATTGGAAAAGATGATGTCATACTGTTCCTGTTTATTGAACAGCCTAAAGCTTCTACAAAAAAACTCTGGGAGTTGATAAATGATTTCAGCAAAGTAGCAGGATACAGAATCAACACACAAAAATCAGTAGCATTTCTAATCTCCAATAGTGAACATGCAGAAAGAGAAATCAAGAAAGACTGCCCATTTACAATACCCACCAAAAAATAAAAAATAAAATACTTAGGAATTGAGTTAACCACAGATGTGAAAAATCTCTATAATGAGAACTACAAAACACTGCTGAGAGAAATTAGAGGATATAAGAAAATGGAAAAATATCCCATGCTCCTGGATTGGAAGAATCAAGTAGTGAAAATGTCCACTCTACCCAAAGTGATCTACAAATTCAATCCCCATCAAAATTCAAATGACATTTTTCTCAGAAATGGAAAGAACTATCCAGACATTTAAATGGAATAACAAAAGACCACGCATAGCCAAAGCAATGCTGAGCAAATAAATAAATAAATAAATAAAGCTGGAGGCATGATACTACCTGACTTTAAACTATACTACAAAGCTATAATAACCAAAACAGTATGGTACTGGCATGAAAATAGACACACTTATCAATGGAATAGAATAGAGAATCCAGAAATCAACCCACACCCCTACAGCCATCTGATCTTTGACAAAGGCA
>NW_007735615.1:33396-34150 GCF_000696425.1 Galeopterus variegatus
AAAGCATGGGCAACCAAAGGAAAAATAAACAAATGGGATTATATCAAACTAAAAAGATTCTTCACAGCAAAAGAAATAATTAACAGAGTTAAAAGACACCCAACAGAGTGGGAGAAAACATTTGCAAAATATACACCTGACAAAGGATTAATATCCAGAATATACAAGGAACTCAAACAACTTTACACCAAGCAACCAAATTAAAAAATGGGCAAAAGAGCTAAGTAGGCATTTCTCTAAGTAAGATATATGAATAGCCAACAGACACATGAAAAAATGCTCAACATCACTCAGCATCCGGGAAATGCAAATCAAAACCACACTGAGATACCATCTCACCCCAGTTAGGATGGCTAATATCCAAAAGACTCTGAACGATAAATGCTGGTGAGGTTGTGGAGGAGAAGGAACTTTCATACATTGTTGGTGGGACTGTAGAATGGTGCAGCCTCTATGGAAAATGGTATGGAGGTTCCTCAAACAATTGCAGATAGATCTACCATATGACCCAGCTATCCCACTGCTGGGAATATACCCAGAGGAATGGAAATCATCAAGTCAAAGGTATAACCTGTTCCCCAATGTTCATCGCAGCACTCTTCACAATAGCCAAGAGCTGGAATCAGCCCAAATGTCCATCATCGGATGAGTGGATACGGAAAATGTGGTATATCTACACAATGGAATACTACTCAGCTATAAAAACGAATGAAATACTGCCATTTGCAACAACATGGATGGACATTGAGAGAAT
>NW_007735615.1:34845-39868 GCF_000696425.1 Galeopterus variegatus
TTTTTGTGTCTGCAACGGATCGCAACCCTCAGTGTCGTGCCCATACCGGACCGGGACCGGCAACGGGATCGCAAAACTCGGTGTTGCACCTGCACCTCGCTCAGCCAGTGAGCAGGAACCGGTCTGCATGTGGGATCCGAACCCTCGGCGGGAGCACCACTGCGCTCCCAAGCGGCGCACTGTAGCAGTGCGCCACCGGGCCGGCCCCCATTTGATATTTTTGAATGGTGTAAGGGGTTCTGATACACCCCCCCTCCATAGGGATGTTTTATTTGTCCAGCGACCATTTATTGAAGAAGAGACCTTTCCCCCTGCCTGCTCTGTAGTGTCACTTTTGTCTCTACTTATTGCTGGTATATAGAAATACGACTGATTGTGTACTGACCTTGTACTATATCTGACATCCTGTTAAATCCACGTGTTAATTTTTATAAGTTTGTATATTGCTTTGGATTTTCTAAGTACATGTGTTTTCTGCAAATAAAGATAGTTTCATGAAAAAAACCCAACTTACATATTGAATTTTTACCTCAAAATTATCCCAATTTCCTCCATCTTAGTAAATGATATTTTCATCTATCCACTTGTTCAATTCAGAAACAGAATCATCCTAGCATCTCTCTTCTTTTCCATTCTTCCAGTATGATACAACCCAAAATTCTATCAATTATATTCCAAAATTATTCTTATTATTTTATTTTATTTTACTTCTCAAAATTGATTGTACTTGATTTTCAAGCCCTTTTACCCATTCCTCTCCATCGTCCCCCCATCTTATCTGTGCACTTGGCTTAAATAGTTCAAGGAATTTTTATGGTTATTCTGTCTTCTTCCCCCACCCTTTATTTGTTTTTGTGTTTATTTGTTTATTAAATTTTTGCTCCCACAAATAAGTGAGAACATGTGGTATTTCTCTTTCTGTGCCTGACTTGTTTCACTTAATATAATTTTCTCTAAGTCCATCCATGTTGTTGCAAATGGTAGTATTTCATTCTTTTTTATAGCAGAGTAGTATTTCATTATGTTGGTGTACCACAGTTTCTTTATCCTCTCATCAGATGATGGACATTTCGGCTGGTTCCAACTCTTGGCTATTGTATATAGAGCTGCCATAAACATTGGAGTACAGGTATCCCTTTGGCATGATGATTTCCATTCTTCTGGGTATATTCCCAGCAGTGGAATAGGTGGGTCATATGGTAGATCTTTCTGTAATTGTTTGAGGAAACATCATATCATTTTCCATAAAGGCTGCACCATTTTGCAGCCCCAACAAGAGTGTATGAGAGTTCTTTTTTCTCCACAACCTCTCCAGCACTTATCATTCTCAGTCTTTTGGATGTTAACCATCCTAACTGGAGTGAGATGGTATCTGTGTGTTTTTGATTTGCATTTCCCAGATGCTGAGTGATATTGAGCACTTTTTCATGTTGGTCATTCATATATCTTCCTTTGAGAAATATCTGTTCAGCTCCTTTGCCCATTTTTAAATTGGGTATTTGTTTTTTTTGTTGTAAAGTTGTTTGAGTTCCTTGTATATT
Source organism: Galeopterus variegatus (assembly GCF_000696425.1). NCBI lineage: Eukaryota > Metazoa > Chordata > Mammalia > Dermoptera > Cynocephalidae > Galeopterus > Galeopterus variegatus. Next base: position 36,387 of record NW_007735615.1, read on the forward strand.
CTGGATATTAATCCTTTGTCAGATGTATATTTAGCAAATATTTTCTTCCACTCTGTTGGTTCTTTTTTTACTCTGTTCATTGTTTCTTTTGCTGTGCAGAAGCTTTTTAGTTTGATATAATCCCATTTGTTTATTTTACCTTTAGTTGCCTGTGCTTTGTGGGTCCTATTCATGAATTCTATACCCACGCCTATTTCTTGCACTCTTCCCCCTATGTTTTCTTTAAGGAGTTGTATTGTTTCAGGGTGTATATTTAATTCTTTAATCCATTTTGAGTTGATTTTGATATATTGTGAAAGATACGGTTCTAGTTTCATTCTCCTACATATGATTATCCAGTTTTCCCAGCACCATTTGTTGAAAAGGCAGTCTCTTCCCCAGTATGGAGACTTGCTGCATTTGTCAAAGATTAGATGGCTGTAGGCATATGGGTTAATTTCTGGCTTCTCTATTCTGTTCCATTGATCCGTGTGTCTGTTTTTATGCCAGTACCATGCTGTTTTGATTGTTATAGCTGTGTAATATGGTTTAAAGTCAGGTAGTGTTATGTCTGCAGCTTAATTTTTTTGCTCAGGATTGCTTTGGCTATGTGTGGTCTTTTGTTGTTCCATATAAATATCTAGATAGCTTTTTCCATCTGAGAAAAATGTCATTGGAATTTTGATGGAGATTGCTGTGAATTTGTAGATCACTTTTGGTAATATGGACATTTTAAAAATGTTAATTCTTCCAATTCAAGAGCATGGGACATCTTTCCATCTTCGTGTGTCTTCTTTAATTTCTCTCACCAGTGGTTTGTTGTTCTCTTCATAGAGATTTTTCACATTTCTGGTCAGCTTTATTCCTAAGTATTTTATTTTTCTGGTGGCCATTGTATATGGGCTAGCTTTCTTGATTTCTGTTTCTCCATGTTCACTGGTTGAGTATAGAAATGCTACTGATTTTTGTGTGTTGATTTTGTCCCCTGCAACTTTGCTGAAATCGTTTATCAACTCTAGGAGTTTTGTTTTTATAGAAGGTTTAGGCTGTTCAATATATAGGATCATATCATCTGCAAAAAGGGACAGCTTGACTTCATTCTTTCCAATCTGGATGCCCTTTATTTCCTTCTCTTCTCTGATTGCTCTGGCTAGTACTTCCAACACTATGTTGAATAGGAGTGGTGAGAGTGGGTGTCCTTGTCTAGTTCCTGTTTTTAAGCGAAAAGCTTTTAGCTTATCCCCGTTCAGGATGATATTGGCAGTGGGCTTATCATATATGGCTTTAATTATGTTGAGATACTTTCCATCCATGCGTAACTTGTAGAGAGTCTTTATTATGAAAGGATGCCAAATTTTGTCAAATGCTTTTTCAGCATCAATAGAGATGATCATGTGGCTTTTGTCTTTGCTTTTATTAATGTGGTGTATCACATTTTTTGATTTGTGTATGTTGAACCAACCTTGCATCCCTGGGATGAATCCCACTTGATCATGGTGTATAATTTTCTGTATGTGTTGCTGTATTCTGTTAGCTAGTATTTTTTTGAGGACTTTTGCATCTATATTCATCAAGGATATTGGCCTGTAGTCATCTATTTTTGATGCATCTTTGTCTGGTTTTGGTATCAGGGTGATATTTGCCTCATAGAATGAGTTTGGGAGATGGCCTCTGTTTCAATCTTTTGGAACAGTTTGTAGAGAATTGGTATCAGTTCCCCTTTGAAGATTTGGTAGAACTCTGCAGTGAACCCTTCCAGTCCTGGGCTTTTCTTTGTTGGGAGCCTTTTGATAACAGCTTCAATCTCTTTTACTTTTATTGGTCTGTTCATATTTTCTATATCTTCTTTCTACATCTTATAGATCTTCTATATCTTCAGTTTTGGTAATTTGTATGCATCCAGAAATTTATCCATTTCCTCCAGATTTTCAAATTTGTTGACAAATAGATGTTTATAGTAGTGTCTAATGATTCCTTGGATTTCTGAGGTGTCAGTTGTAATATCACCTTTTTCGTTTCTAATTTTTGTTATTTGGGTCTTCTCTCTTCTTTTCTTAGTCTTGCTAAAGGTTTGTCAATTTTATTAATCTTTTCAAAGAACCAAATTTTTGTTTCATTGATCTTTTGTATTGTTCTTTGTGTTTCTATTTCAGTTAGTTCTGCTTTGATCTTAATTTCTTTCCATCTACTATCTTTAGGTTTGGATTGTTCTTGCTTTTCTAGATCTTTAAGGTGAAGTGTTAGGTTATTTATTTGCCATCTTTCCATGCTTCTGAAGTGAGAATTTAATGCAACAAATTTCCCCTTTAAAACTGCTTTTGCAGTATCCCACAGGTTTTGGTATGATGTGTCATTATTTTTATTAGTTTCAAGAAATTTTTTGATTTCCTGTTTAATTTCTTCTTGGACACACATGTCATTTAGTAGAATGTATTTAATTTCCATGAGTTTGTATAGTTTTCAGAGTTTCATTTATTATTGACTTCTAATTTTAATCCATTGTGATCAGAAAAAATACATGTAATAATTCCAATTCTTTTGAATTTGTTAAGACTTGCTTTGTGACCTAACATGTGGTCTATGCTGTAGGATATGCCATGTGCTGATGAGAAGAATGAATATTCTGAGGTTGTTGGGTGGAATGTTCTCTAGATATCTGCCAAATCCAATTGGTCTAAAGTATTGTTTAGCTCTTGTGTTTCTCTGTTGATTTTTTGCCTAGATGATATGTCCAGTGATGAGAGTAGGGTGTTCAGGTCCCCCACTGCTATGGTATGAGTGTATTTCTTTTCTTAGATCTAATAGTGTTTGCTTTGTAAATCTGGCTGCTCCGACACTAGGTGCATATATATTTATGATTGTTATGTCTTCTTGATGGATAGATCCTTTTATCATTATATATTGGTCATCTTTATCTCTTTTAATGGATTTTGCTTTAAAGTCTATTTTATCTGATATAAGAATATCTACTCCAGCTCGTTTTTCATTTCTACTTGCATAATATATCTTTTTCTATCCTTTCACTCTTAGTCTATGTGTGTCTTTACAGGTCAAGTGAGTCTCTTGGAGATAGCATATTGTTGGGTCCATCTTTTTAATCCAGTCAGTCTGTGTCTTTTGAATGCAAAATTTAGTCCCTTTACATTCAGAGTTATTATTGAAAGGTGTTCAATTACTCCTAGCATTAAACTGATTTTTGTTTAGATGTCTTAAGTATCTTTTGTTCCTTTCTTTCAAATTTTCTGTTTGTCTTCTGTATTTGTTGGTTTCTTGGGGTGATAGATAAACTATTTTTTCTGTCTTTTGTTAGCATTTTTTTTACTGGTAGGTATTGTTCTTTCTTGTGTCTTCATGGTAATGATGGTTGTTTTTGTGGTATCAAACCCAGTACTTCCTTGAGAATTTCATGTAGGGCTGGTCGTGTGGTGGTGAACTCCCACAGTTTTTGTTTGTCTGAGAAATATACTATTTGTGCTTCATTTTGGAAGGATAGCCTTGCTGGG
>NW_007735615.1:40559-42334 GCF_000696425.1 Galeopterus variegatus
TCTCTCTTTGTCTTTGATTTTTGTCAGTTTGATTATCACATGTCTTGGAGAGGACCTTTTCAGGTTGAATATGTTTGGTGATCTTTAGGCTTCCTGAATCTGGGGATCTATGAGTTTCCCTATAGCTGGGAAGTTTTCTGCTATTATCTCATTGATTATGTTTTCAATGCCATTTCCTTTCCCCTCCCCTTCTGGAATACCATGATTTGGATATTTGAGAGCTTAAGGCTGTCAGTTGTCTGTCTTAAATTTTCTTCAATTTTTTTTATTCTTTTTTCTTTTTTCTGGTCAGCGTGTCTTTGAGGTCAGAAATTCTCTCTTCTGCTTGTTCAAGTCTGCTGGTGAAACTCTCTGTTGTATTTTTTATTTCATTGAATGAATCATTCAGCTCCACAAGCTCAGCTACATTCTTTTTCAAGGCACTGATTTTTTTGTACATTTTTTCTTTCAGATCCTGTATGTTTTTTCTCATTTTGTTGTGTTGTTTTACTGAGTTTTCTTGAATCTCATTTAGTTTCCTTAGAAATTAGTTTAAATTCCTTGTCTGTCATTTCAAAGACTTCCTGTTCTATAGGATCTAGTACTTGCAAGTTATTAGTTTCCTTTGGTGATGATGTACTTTCTTGATTTTTCATCTTTCTGGTTTCTTTCCTTTGGTGTTTGGTCATTGTCACCAGGGGTATCACAGTTCACTTGCTTCACCCTAATGTCTGGCTTGGATCCTGAAGGGTCTGCTGCTTCTGGACAGCAGAAACTAACCTGGACTGGATGTTTCACCCCACCTGCCTTCACTGGCTGGTTGGGTGGCATGGGAGTCCAGAGCCTCTCAAGTTGCTCATGGAGAAAGACGGCCTGGGCTGGAAGTCCCACCCCACCTGCCTTTACCTGCTTGTCAGGCTCAGGGCTTGGAAGCCCGTGCCTCTCAGGTTGTTCATGGAGATGGATGGCCTGGGCCAGAAGTTCTGCCCCGCCTGCATTCACCAGCTTGTCTGGCTCAGGGCTTACGATCCCAGAGCCTCTCAGTCTGCTCATGGAGATGGGATAGCCTGGGCCAAAATTCCCACCCCATCAGCCTTCACCGGCTCATCTGACTCAGGGCTTGGGAACCCATGCTTCTCAGATCACTCATGGAGATGGGACAGCCTCCCCAAATTATTCTTAAATTTGTCTGTTCTTTTCCTATGATACCGTCACCATCCTGGATCAAGCCACTATGAGTCCACTGATTTGGTGCTACAGCTTTGATCTCTACCCTATTGCTTATAGCTCCATATCCGTGGGCAAATCACACACCTCTCTGACTCCCACTCCCTTCCCCTGCTTTCTCATTTGCAGAGTGTCAATACCTATGCCAGGGCAAGACTGATGAAACCACTGTAACTGGAAGCAGATGTCTTCCCATGCACCCAGCAGATGGCAGGGGAATTCTCTGCTCAAGAATATGACGCTATAGTTAATGGAGATGCATATTTTGCTACCTTAATAGCACTAAATTTAAGGAGGAAACTATCTTTATTTGGGAGAATATCTTGAAAAGCTGCTTGGGTTAGATGTAAAACCTAAAAAGACAGATATTGCATGTGCCAGAGCAGTTAACAAAGAAGAATCAACTGCTCTGTCTAAAGCATACAGAGAAATTGACTGTCCTGTTGAGGAAGACAGTGAAGGAGACAAAAGAGCAGAGAAGACAGGTGAGGAGAGAGGACCGGGAGATGGTAGCATCTGGGTCTGTTTGTGTGGAACATTTGGAAGTTCTCTAAAAGTAGTTTTAAACA
>NW_007735615.1:42697-47230 GCF_000696425.1 Galeopterus variegatus
GCCAGAGCAGTTAACAAAGAAGAATCAACTGCTCTGTCTAAAGCATACAGAGAAATTGACTTTCCTGTTGAGGAAGACAGTGAAGGAGACAAAAGAGCAGAGAAGACAGGTGAGGAGAGAGGACCGGGAGAGGGTAGCATCTGGGTCTGTTTGTGTGGAACATTTGGAAGTTCTCTAAAAGTAGTTTTAAACAAGTAAATATACTTAAGAGCAGTTAAAAACTCAGTCCACAGATCCCTGTGAACAAACCAGAGGAACAAAAAGATTTGAGAGTCAGAGAGACCATCCTCCATCTCTGAGGGATGAACTCACTCATCACTGGTGTCAAGAGCTCTGTGAGCTAAGTCCCTTGGCCAAACCAGGTCGGGGTTGGGGGTGGTTATTGGAATGGGAGTTTTGTGGTAATCTTAGATGTGCCTACCACGATATGCCCTGAGGTGCCTTCCCTGAAAAAATACCTGTGAAATTCCAGCAATGGGCCAGAAAATCAATATTAGTCTGAGAAGACTCATTTGATCGTATCCACTTGTAAAGGGACTCTTAAGCCAGAGTGATTAGCCACGTCTCTCAAAAGTCCCAAACCCAGGGGACATAAATAACTAAACTGTATTGCCCTTTTGAATGTTGCTCTGATAAATGCTAATATATTCTTTCTGATAAAGAAATTTTAAAACTTCTTCTTAAGAGTGTTAGTATTGGGAGTGCTTGATTTTGTCAGCCAAGCACAGATTGAAAGCATATTAGAAATACAGGTGAGTGCTGAGAGCTGTAATTTTCTATCAGGCCATTGAATCGAGCCTTCTATTAAAGATGACTTTGGTCAGTTTTAAGCAAAAAAAATTTATGGGAATTCAGCTTGTGCTTTCTGAAAGAAAATTTCTTTCTGAGAGGAAGTTTTTTTTTATTGTCATGGAAATTAAATTATTGAAAGCTTTCATTCACCATATCCTTTGAAGTGGTGAGAAAATATAGGAGTTTGTATTAGTACATTTCTGTTGCTTATAACAAAATGCCTGAAACTGGGTGATTTAGTATGAAAACAAAATTTATTCCTTACAATTTTTGAGGCTGGGAAGTCCATTTGGTGGTGGCGATGGTGACCCAGAGTCACATTGCAAGATGATGGAAGCAGAGAGAGAGAGAGAGAGAGAGAGAGAGAGAGAGATATGCCCTCCCCCCTCTTCTTTTAAAACTCTCAGAACCATGTCCCTGATAACCACTTTTAATCCATTCACTACCACAGGTCCTACAATCCAATCACCTCTTCAAGGCTCTACCTTTCAATTACCATAATAGGATTTCCCACCCTCTTAAAGTCACAGTGGTAACTAAATTTCTAATACATAAAACTTGGGGGACACAATTCAAGCTTCAATGAGTTGGAGCCTTGAATAGGCTGTTGCCACCACCAGATGGACTTTGGACTTCCCAGACTCAGGAACTGTGAGCAATAAATTTTGTTTTCTTGCTAAACCACCTAGTTTCAAATATTTTGTTATAAGCAACAGAAACGGACTAATACAGCATTGATACTAGAGGAGGTGTAGAAAGAGATTCCAATTATTAGTAGAGATGGCAAATTTTGTCTTTAGTCTTTTGCATGCAGATTCTTGAAGTGGCCTATAAAGTGGAATCCAGTTCATTTTGTCAAATCACAGAACACTCAATAATAAAAATAAAAAATAAGTAAAAACAATAACAATAACAAAAGAAAGAAAGAAAAAGAAATCACAGACACTCAAATTATAATGCCTCTATGATCACAACTCCCTCCCTGAGATAAGCTGAAGGAAGTCATTTTGCTTTCCTGACAGAGCTAGTTAGAGACCCCAAGTTTTCTTTGATGAATGCAGCAATATTTCAGTTATTATTATCAGTTCATTCGAGTGATCAAGAGCATTCTGTTTCCCCTGCAATGGCTCAGTGTGTATCATGGTTTCCAGTTCAAGGCCATATTCAATATGGAGGTTGCTCTATCAATACACTGGAGCCATGACCACATTTGCTTTAATTGCTCCAAATATCAATGGAACACCAGTTTATAATAACTATTAAGCTGTAACTGGCCTCTCAGATATCCTTATGTTTCAGTTACTGGTGAATGATTCGCACTTATGTTGGGTAAAAAATGATTACACTCTCACAGGACAGATAACTGCTACTACATTTTGCCCTGGGCCACCCCTGTGAGTCTGACTTAGGGTTGGAGTGAGGAACATTTGTGTCCTTTCAGTCATTGTTAGAGATGGCCCAGGGCAAATGTACCAGAAGCAGCTCTGGTTGAAAATAAGTCATGTGGCAGGCCTGCACTAGCCCAGGTCCATACCTGGAGGCATCTCAGCATGTGCTTACAATAGCAGTGTGGATATTAGAGACACGGAGATCTATGGAAACATGTGTGGCTGCCATTCCCCTCTTAACCCACCAGCTCTCTCCTCATCACTGTGGTTAACAGCCTCTGGGAAATGCCTCTGCCCTGGGCACTGGGCTTCCTGCCTGGGCTCCTCATGCTGCAGACACAGCTGGTATGCCAAGCCAGTGGGCAACACCACAGTTAGGCTGTAACTCTGGGGACCGTGTTGCCTCTGGCTGCAGAAGGCTGCTACTGGCTATTGGATTCTAGGATGCTATTCTATAACTTGAATGGTGCTCATGGGTGTGGAGTGGTTAAAAGATTTCTTAGAAATTATGCATTTGTTTGACAGAAAAGGAAGGGTGATTAATCAGTGTTTTCCAGGATGGCTTTGAGTACCAGTTCCAAAACCTGTCCAATAACCTGAATTACAGGAGAAGCTTAAATACCAATATTCAGATTCAGTGCTTCTTGGCTGGGGACTGGGAATCTTTGGCCAGCTCATTTGGGCAGTCACTGTTCTATGGAGATGGACACAGCCTTGTGTAGATAAAATGACTTGAGCAGTACGAAGCAGATTATTAGACATGGTGTCAAGTGAGAGCTGGGGTCTGGAGCTCACAGACCCCTTGAGCCCATTCACAAACCCTTCACACGCAGGTCTATGAGCTAGGTAACTAGACAAAATGGTTATTGGAACCTTGGCTGAAGTAGGAATAGTCTTTATGCAGCATACACAACACTAGGAGCTAAACAGTCTAAAGGAGAAAATCAGAAACTCAACTGCTACTGGCAAAGTCCAAAGAAAAACTGAGCAGCTGCCATCAGAGTAAATACACTCTATTTTTAGATGTGAGCTCTGCTGGCCAGACTCCTTCACAAACTACAGAACACACAATAGCAACTAACTAAAAAGATACATTGGTGCACATGCTCACTTACTCCACCCACACACAACTTGTTTACAAGAAATGTGCTGCTTGACCCCACCCAGACCTGAGTGGAGGGAGCCTGACTAAATTATCCTATTTTTCCCAAACGTGGTGATAGTATCTCTCAGAGATAATACACATAGTCTACTTTATTATAAAATTTAAAAATATTGAGATTTGTTTGCACAATCGTGGAACAAATATAACCCTCCTTATGTTTCACAGTTTTTGTAGCTGATTTTGTATACCTTTGACAGTTCCATATGGCTGTAACATTTCAAATGTTGCTCCAGTTAGGACCTCAATAAATTAATTTGGAACTTTGGTTACCTTTCTTGTGGCGTGTGTGGGAGGCAGGTCCATTTTCCTCTGGAGGGTCTTTTGTCCCTGAGCTTAGTGGGGTATGGACAAGGGGACAAAAAAACACTGAGACTGAGGCCAAATAAATGAGTGGTAAGAAACTGAGAGGAAAAATTAAAGATGACCAGTCAGGAGGGCGGGAAGGTGGAGGAAAAGTGAGCAAGAGGAACAGAGACCAGGCAGAAGAGATGGGTTTCCTCTCTCATAATTCTTACCTCACAGACCAGTTCTTCATCTGCACAAGTACTGTAAAGAAATGTGTGAGCACACAAATGGAATGCCACGCTGCCGTGGGTTGAGCGGATGTCTCTGTCTTGGTGGGAACCTAATGGCGAGGTTGATGAAGTGGCCACGGTGGCTCGGGCCATGGCGTCAGTCTCCGGCCTTCCACAGCAGATGCCACTCCTCATGCACTCCACCCACACACAACTTGTTTACAAGAAATGTGCTGCTTGACCCCACCCAGACCTGAGTGGAGGGAGCCTGACTAAATTATCCTATTTTTCCCAAACGTGGTGATAGTATCTCTCAGAGATAATACACATAGTCTACTTTATTATAAAATTTAAAAATATTGAGATTTGTTTGCACAATCGTGGAACAAATATAACCCTCCTTATGTTTCACAGTTTTTGTAGCTGATTTTGTATACCTTTGACAGTTCCATATGGCTGTAACATTTCAAATGTTGCTCCAGTTAGGACCTCAATAAATTAATTTGGAACTTTGGTTACCTTTCTTGTGGCGTGTGTGGGAGGCAGGTCCATTTTCCTCTGGAGGGTCTTTTGTCCCTGAGCTTAGTGGGGTATGGACAAGGGGACAAAAAAACACTGAGACTGAGGCCAAATAAATGAGTGGTAAGAAACTGAGAGGAAAAATTAAAGATGA
>NW_007735615.1:47272-71399 GCF_000696425.1 Galeopterus variegatus
ACACTGAGACTGAGGCCAAATAAATGAGTGGTAAGAAACTGAGAGGAAAAATTAAAGATGACCAGTCAGGAGGGCGGGAAGGTGGAGGAAAAGTGAGCAAGAGGAACAGAGACCAGGCAGAAGAGATGGGTTTCCTCTCTCATAATTCTTACCTCACAGACCAGTTCTTCATCTGCACAAGTACTGTAAAGAAATGTGTGAGCACACAAATGGAATGCCACGCTGCCGTGGGTTGAGCGGATGTCTCTGTCTTGGTGGGAACCTAATGGCGAGGTTGATGAAGTGGCCACGGTGGCTCGGGCCATGGCGTCAGTCTCCGGCCTTCCACAGCAGATGCCACTCCTCATGCTCTGCCTCTGGGAGGCTGCGACACAGACACCATCTCGATGGAAGTTGGTTCCTGAGGGTCCTTCCCCATCCCTAGCCTGGCAAGGTTCATGTCCTTACTTTATGCTCTCACAGCTGTATTCTAATCGCATCCTTTGTCACAGGTTTGTTTTTTGTAATTTTTTGAAAGGTGGGATACTATTTTCAGGTCAAATTCATTTTTTTCTCCTCTTCTCCAGCGGCTGTGTGCTCAGTGCTGGGGAGGGCTGTGCTGAGGAGAGAGGAGGGGTGAGAATAAGCCTCAAGGACCGCTCCCTGCCTTGAAACTCAACACCAGCAGGGGAAAAGACTCTCTGGGGCAGACAAAATGTCTTGGCCAGAAAATGAAAGGAAGACTTGCCCAGAGTTTGGAAAATAGTCCCTTCCAGTGGGGAGGTGGAAGCTGAGGGGAGTAGGGAGGACGAGTCTGCTGCTTTCAGGTCAGAGCTCAGGAGAGGCAATGCCTGCAGGGAAAAAGGCACATTGTGAATCTAGGGGTTGATGGGATGAAAGGAGCTTTGGAATAAATAATTCAGAGCTTGCACCAGCCTTCTCAGATAGCAGAGGAGCCCTCTGCAGCTGGTATGGAGGCCCCTCTATTGTAAGCCAGGCTCCAAGAGGCTTTAAGGATGTGTTGGCAGGATCAGGCTAACAGCTTGGACTGAGATCAGATGGCACTGCCTCTGAAACAGGTGAATGCTCTTTCATAGGTGTATTAGTTTGCTGGGGGTGCCATAACAAAGAACCACAAATTGGATGGCTTAAACAACAGAAATGTATTGTCTCAGTTCTGGAGGCTGAAAGTCAAGGTGTTGCCAGGGTTGGTCCTTCTGAGGGCAGTGAGAGAATCTGTTCTGTACCTCTTTCTTAGCTGCTGGATGTGTGCTAGCAATCACTGGCATTCTGTGGGATCTGCTACATCACACTGGTGTCACTGGCACCATGCTTTAACCAGCTGAGCTAACTGTCCAGCCAAATTTCACTTTTTATAAGGACACCAGTTGCATTGGAATAGTGTTACACTTCCCTCTGTGTAACTGAGATGAAAAAAGGAAGACTCACTCAAAGTAACATGAATAAGGCCTGGAGGGACTGCAGCCCATCAGGGGAGCAGCCACGATTCAAAATCAGCCTTTCTTTTTATTGACAAGACAAGGAAGTTTCACAAGAAAAATCAGTTTATTCAATCATCCAAGATGGATATAAAAACAGGCAGCATTACAGAAGTAAACTATGGCTAAGTATAGCTTTAAGCAACTAAAACTATTAATAGTAAAATCAACAACGTGACATTCCAGAATGCAATTTGTAAAAAGCTAAGTTGATCCACCAGACAAACAGCTTGTCCTTAGCAAACATTTTCTTTTCCACATACTTCCTACAGTGATTTTCTTAGCATATTTAAACAGCATTCAAGCAGTTTCCTTAACATATCTTAACAATCAGTAGGTTAAATAGTCAATAGTCCTTCAAGCCAGAATCAAACCAGTGACCTAAAACAGTCAAAGTACACAATCCCATCCCTAAACAGTGACTGGAGTTGATTAGATGGCTTTTGCCAAGCTATCTGTGGACTTTTGTCCTCTACTCATGAACTTTTTAGCTCCATTCATGCATTTACCTAAAGATCCTATTCTAAGATCAAAGGAGAATCAAGATTTCTAACCCACTACAGATTAGGACCCACCCTAATGACCTCATCTTAATTTGATTACTTCTGTGAGGACTTTATCTCCAAATATGGTTCAAATAATTCTCCAAATTCTCCAAAAAATTTCACTCATAACAGCCAGTAAACTTATTAGCCGGATGCAATTCTCCCTGATGCTGAAGAACTGCTTTCATTTTCAGTTAAAGGAACAAGCTGTCAGTGAATAGAGGAGCCTGCATTAGCATCTGCCTGCTTGAGAGAATGATGTTTTCAAGGATCAGGGAGAAATTGAGGTAAAGGATGAATGCAGAACTTTCTCTGTAGCGAAATTAGGGTTTCCTCAGAATAGGGAGAGAGGATTAGTAAACAGACTTGAAAGAGTGGGCTGTGTGGAAAGGAGAGAAAATTAAAGAGAAGACGGGAGAGAGAAAGGGTTTTGAAGAGAGGGAATAGCCACAGAGGCTATGTCCTCTGAGTCCCTGCATGCTATGATGGAAGTGCTTAGTTAGGTAAAGTTATAACCTCTCTTCACCCTAGCTCTTTGTAATTTTGCTTTTAGGAGATGTGCTGATCCTTTGGTAAAGTACTTTGTGTACCTCTTTCCCAGTCCTGTGTACTGCTCAGGGAAAGACTAAAGGCAGGAGGTCTGCAGGGACTACTTGCAATCATCTTCACAGAGCCCACAGGATACAGGCTCACTCCCCCATCTTCCCCTTCTTAGCTGGAATCACCACGAGTTATTGGCATAGTAGAGAGAGCCACTAGCCACCAGTGCAAAGCACAGACAGTAAGACTGAGCCCCCATGGAGATCATAAACCACCTTTCAAGACAGAAAAGGAGGTGTCCTGCTTAGAGATAAGTCTTGAAAACTATCCATAAGTGAATGTTCAAACATTCTGTTAATTCTTTTGAGGACAAAATAATAGCCTTTCTCCAAGATGAGACAATTTTGAAACTTTGGGATTTTGACTTCAAACGAAGTCAAAGATTCAAACCTTTTGAAATTTGTCATTTTTTCTGTAAGGACAGGAAATGAGGTGAGAAAGTTTTAAAAACATTTATGACAAAAATTTCTAGACATCAAAAGCTTTCATGAAACAACATTTTGAAGACAAATGTAAGTGAACTGGAAGGTTTTAGTTTGAAAAAAATTTTCATTTCAAAAACTAAATGGAAAAAAAATTGAAATGCATGAGAGAAAGAATAGATGGAAAATGATTCAAATGTACTTTGCACTTATATTTTTCCACATCATTATATTTTCTAAGACTCACCATTTGCTTTATTTTTTCTTTGATTTGATTTGAAATAAAATAACTTGTGTTTGCTGTATGTAATGTATGTATGCATGCATATATTTATATGTATTTTAAAGCTGGAACTCATCAGGAACTTTGAAAATATTTAGTCATTTTCTTTTTGCATTTGGTCACTGTACAAATAGTACAGAGTGAGCTCACAATCGGTACCTTTACTTTCAAGAATCAAAAAGTCTAAAACATGCAAAACACATAGAAACATAATACAACATAAAATACAAAGAGTTGAAATAAAACTATAAACATGTTCTACCCCCTTTTCTGACCTGCAGGTCAAAGGCTACTCAGTAGAGAAGAATTTCTTGAGGGGAAGAATTGTGTTTACTCATTTTTGTATTCCTGCCCCCTAGCGCAGTGCTTGGAATGAGGAGACCTTCCAAAAATATTTATTGATTGAATCAAAACTCTTGGTAGTGTAGGAGACCAGAATATAACACCCCAAAATATGCCACTTTGGCACAAGGATTATATTGAGCTGAAGGCAATTAAGAAGCAGATGCAGGAAAGCTCTCTGCCCTCCCTGTACTTTCCTGAAAGTAGGACATAGATTTACAAAGACAGAAGATATGTTGTTCTCCCCTTCTCTTCCCCCTCTCCCACCACCACTAGGGAAAACAAAGATTATCTACTGAAGACAACTTTAGATCCTTATGGGCCTGGAGATGGCACCAGAAGGATCTACTTTTACAAGCTTTACTAATTACCTTTTATCTGCCGTTTGTTTACCTTTCCACAAGTTGCTGCCCCTAGAGACTTATGTCCTTTTCCTTTGCCTTGTCACTTCTCTAAAAATTTACTGTTCTTTGTTTTTTTTTTTTTTTTGTCTTTTTGTCTTTTTTCGTGTCCGGCAACGGATTGCAACCCTCGGTGCTGCACCCGCACCTCGCTCAGCCAGTGAGCGGGAACCGGTCTGTATGTGGGATCCGAACCCTCGGCGGGAGTGCCGCCGCGCTCCCAAGTGGTGCACTGTAGCAGTGCGCCACCGGGCCGGCCCTTACTGTTCTTTACTGAAGATGCTATATAAGCCAGAACTCAAAGCCACCTCTCTGAGTGTTACTCATTCTCTGGGTATCTCCCATGTATATATGAAATATACATCTTAATAAACTTCTGTTTGTTTTTCTCTTGTTCATCTTTCTTTTGTTGCAGGAATCTGTTCCAACTAAGAACTCATGAGGGTTGAGTAAAAAATTATTTTTCCTCCCCTAGTTCCTCTGCACAAGATGGGCATCAGAGGCAGTTTGTGTTTAGCTGTGCTTCTCCTGATCAGTGGTTGAGTAGGGACAGCTGGCTCCATTAGTGTTGGTTTCAGAATTTGGGATAAAGAATGAAGTCTCCTTTCTTTTCTTAAGAAATAATTTCTTTCTTTGTACAGAGAGTGAGAAACAAGCACATTCAGATTAAGAGTAATAAGTGCAACCCCCAGGCAAGGTTCATGGTGATGGCTGAATAAAGGGAAGGGACCCAGTAAAACCGAGAGTGCCTTCAACAAGAATGGTGGTGAGAACAGCAGAAGAGGGGACTTTTGTACCTTTGTAAAACTAATTACTATTTATCAAACTCTTAATAAATTTAATAAATATGAACTAATTTTTCATCAATCAATCAAATACTTCATGCCCCATAATCTTTCTACTCTACCTATTGAAAATACAATTCCTTCTTCCATATTTTAAAAATTTTACATCTTAGCTAGATTCATGGAGAAGTGTCAAGCTAGGGCTGGGTCTTGGCTCACAGACCTCTCAAGCCCATTGTCCAGACTGGGTCACAAAACTTTCACACTCCAGGTGAGGTCCCCAGGCCCCTCACATGTCAGAAATGGTCAGGGACCCTCAGATGTTCAGAATCTTGCTGAACATTTGATGTAAATATGCACGTGCACCCCGTTGTTCCTTGGTTATTGTCTAATGTAATTGCGCATGTGTACCCAGGTGTCCTGGATTATGGACTTAAGTATAAAGGACTAGTGACCCTGATCCACGCCACCCCCACCCCCTGAGAATGCCCCCAAGGGGCCATGGGGAGGCCACTACTTCTGCTGGAGGCTGTTGCTGTTGCTGCTGCCAGTGTCCCCGGGACCCTCCAAGAGGCCGCCATGACCAGACCTGTAAGCTGCTGGAGGCTACTGTAAGCTGCTGCTGCTGCTTTTCTATTAGGGTGTAATACACTTCAGCACCCTTCCAGAGCTGAGACCAGAATCCTACAGGTGTGTGGAATTGGTCTTGTCTCTGCCACAAACCCCATCCTAGCCCCTCCTGGGTAATATGTACATCTAACTCAAATGGCTTAGTGGGATCCAACACTTGTAAAGCCTGTACTTGCTGTATTGCTATTTTTGAGCCTGATAAACATGTTCTACTTCCTCAGTCCCATCCCAGAGGGCTCCTTTCTTTGTCCATGCATATAGTGGGTGTGCCATTTGGGCCATATGGGGTACAAAAGCTCTCCAATACACCAAAAGTCTCAAATATGTCTGCAGCTGAGCTGCAGTTGTGGGTCGAAGGTATGCCTGTATCTTATCTATAATAGCTTCTGGGATGACTTTCATCTTACCTGACCAGATCACTCCTAGGAATCTGACTGACAGCCCAGGTCCTTGCACTTTGGCTGTGTTCATGACCCACCCATGTTGTTCCAAACAACTTAGCAGCATTGGAGCTGTCTGGGTTAAATCTACATGAGAATCAGAGGCTAGTAACTCATCATCAATGTAGTGAAATATTGTAACCATCCTGGGCCTAGTCCACTTGGCTAGGTCCCCAGCCACCAAACCATGACAGATGGTTGGGCTATGCAGATAACCTTGGGGCAATACTTGAAAGTTCCACTGTCTTCCTTCCCAGCTGAAGGTTAACTGATCTTGACTATCAGCAGAGATTGGAATAGAGAAAAAAGCATTTGCAAAGTCCCCAGTTGAGTCATCAGCTGATCCATCAAGTCATGAACTGAAGCATAGCTGCATGAAAAAGAGGTACTACTTTGTTTAGTTCTTGATAATCTACAGTCTTTCTCTAGCTACCATTAGGCTTTTTCACTGGCCATACCAGAACATTAAATAGGCTATGAGCTGGACGAATAATGCCAACTTTCTCTAATTCCAATATAGTGGCACTTATCTCTGCATGTCCTACTGGTAGGTGATACTGCTTTATGTTAACAACACATCTTGGCTTGGGTAACACCTGTGGATCATATTTAGCATATCCTTGTAACACAGGCTTTACTGTCCATATTCACAGCTGAAACTCTCCAACTGTTGTTTGCAGATGCAAACCATAAAGTACATCCATACCCAAGATGTATTCAGCTACGGGGGATATATATACAGTGTATACTTGGGGTAATCTTCCTGTGCCCAATGGCAATGACACAGCTTTGACCTCAGTAGTATGTCCCCCATAGCCATCTATATGAACTGTGGCTCCTGGAAATTTATTTGGATTTCCATATATCAGGCTACATTCTGCACCTGTATCCACCAATGCCAAAACATGCTGCACATTTGTCCTCAACCAATATATTGCCAGTTCAACATGAGGCCTCTGGTCCTGCCCCCAAAAGGCAAGTACCTTGGCCTGTTCCCTAATCGAAATGGAACAGTTCATCTGCCTCCTCAGGAGCAATCCAAAAGTCGTTTAAATCCACTGAGCGTACCTTGCTACCTGTTTCTGGATGTTTAGTGAAATGCTGTTCAGGGTGCACTTGCTGCCATAAGGCAAACAGAACTGAGTTTGGCTGCTGGTCAATTTTCTTTTTAATCAACCCCTGCTGCAAGCAAGTCAAGCCACATCTGCTTACAGCTAGTCTTGCTTGGTCCTTTTGGGATAAAATCCCAAATATTTCTTGGGGGTTTGGTCTTAGCCACATTTTTGGACCCCTTTTGCTTGTCTCCTATCCTCTACTTCACCCAGGCTGGCTATCATGGTCATTACCTCACCTATAGGATGACCAATGTATGGGGCCAGTACGGCCATCAGTGACCCAAAGGACATTGATGTGGCATTTTGCAGCACTATGTCTCTCATGCTGCCTGTAAAATTTTCATCATCTGGGCCACGAGTGTTCAGATTAAACATGGACTGCCGCATCCCCAGCTCTCGAATGATTTGGACCAATTCAGCATATGTTTGCCATTTACTAACAATCTTGGACAGTTCTCCAGCATTTGCCCACACAGTTCGGGCAGCTGCACTCACCCAGTCCATCAAGAAGTGATTACCTGGCCCTTGTACATATCAGCAGCTATTCTGTAGCTGCTGCCTCGAGGATGGGTGTATGGTAATGGAGGCCAACTTCTCCATTTCCTCACCAGAGCACATTACACTATCAACCCTTAGGTCCCATAACCACAACAGCCAAGCAGCCAAGTCTCTCCATGTTTCTGCCTGAACTGTCTCCCCAAGCCAACCAGTTCAACCTGGGTATACAGGACATAGGTGGTGAAGTGGGTCACCTATGGATTGCCCACCAGTTATCTGTCTGGTCCCATAGGCTGCTCATGTTTCAATTTCTTGTGCACAACAGGTCGTGCCTGGAGACACATGTTTTCCCCCAACTCACCTCTGGGTTGGTTGTCTTCCCTGGTGTGAGAAGCAGGAGTGGCTAGTCACTGCACATCATCCTCCAGGATAATCATCCTTGCTTCCAACAACTCTGCTTTCTGAGACAAATCTTGATCAGTTTGCAACATAGTAAGCAGTTGCCAGGTTCTGGTCAGCACAAAAGTGGCCACTGGGCACCACATGCTCAAGGATAGCCAACATTTTCCCCTTCTTCCAAGGGCTTTCATCTCCTGTACCTGTTCAGAATCCTGTCGCAGACTACACCAATTTTGGGGCTCTTTTACCTGCCTGTAATCCTGCACCAACTACACCAATTGTCAAGCTAGGGCTGGGTCTTGGCTCACAGACCCCTCAAGCCTGTTATCCAGACTTGGTCCAAGCCCTTCACATGCCAGGCTGGGTCCCCAAACCCCTCACATGCTGGTCTATGAGCTAGGTAACTGGCAGACAGCTCCTTGGAAGCCGTAGGTTGGAGAGCATAGTTGCACATGGCAGCTGCCTGAGGCAGATGCCAGCCAAGCCACGGTGCTGCGCATGCACACTAACTTCACCCACACACAATTCATTTGCAAAGAATGTGCCGCACCACACCCCAATTGGACCTAAGGAGAGGGGGCCTGATTAAATTATTCTATTTTTCCAACAAGAAGCCATTTTATATATCTGTCTTAAAGGCTTATGATGTCCTGTTTAAATACTGTTTTAAAACGAACTTGAGTTATACCTGTAAATTCTTGTACTAAAGCTAAAGCAAAATAGGACAGTGATTAAGACCAAAGAGCTCTGGAGACAATTCTGGGTCCCAACTCTGTCATTAACTAGCTGTGTGACTTTAAGCAACTTCTTACCTCTCTGATGCTCAGTTTTTTCACTTATTAAATAGAAATGATAATAGTACTTCATAAATTCATACAGTGAGTTTGTGTATGTACAAACACTTATCACACTTGTGACATATAGTAAATGATCAATAGTCATTGCTCATTATTATGAAACAAACTGAACTACGAAAAATTTGAAAAGTTTGGTACAACATTTAAATTTTAACTATTGAACAAAAGATCAGTGAGAATGCATGAGTAGAATCAAGAAATTTGCCCACAATTGTTTGTCGCACTGTGTTAGGTGCTGTGAGGGATGAAAGAATACAAAAAAAGCATAAGAAGTGACCTTAAATAATAACCCTAATGATTGTGAGTATAACTTATTGAGAAACTGCCATGTTTGAAATGGCCAAGGAAACAAAATGAATACATATGAGATAATTTGAGAAAAATAAGATATTCATTCTGTGGTTTATTGAGAGCTAGAATTAAAAAAAGCCATGCGGGCTAGAGTAACTTGGGAACATTTCAAGGAAGAATTGACCTCGAAGAATAATGTCTTTTATTTTGTGTTAAAAAAGGAAGAGAGAAACCTGGCAGATGGTCAGTGACCAGTAGGAAAGGAATAATTAAGCAAAGTCATAGAAACTGAAACGTGGGGGATCAGTCACTGGAAAAGCAGGGTGAATGCTTCTGTTTTGTCTTTTATTTTGTGTTAAAAAAGGGAGAGAGAAACCTGGCAGATGGTCAGTGACCAGTAGGAAAGGAATAATTAAGCAAAGTCATAGAAACTGAAACGTGGGGGATCAGTCACTGGAAAAGCAGGGTGAATGCTTCTGTTTTTTAAAGAAACATTTGGTGAGTTGTAAATTGCTTCATTTAGTCCTCATAGAACCCTGTAAGGCAGGTATTATTTGCATATTTTACAGACTGCAGAAGGCAGTCAGAGGTTGGGGAGTTTGGAACTGATATTAAAGAAAGTAGAAATCTTCTACAGATCTTGGGCAGGAAAGTGGTGTTTTAAGGAGTAAAGACAGCTCAGATTTCGGTAATTGACCACAATAATCAACCACACTGTAAAATTTTTTAAAAAGAAAAAGAAAAAAAATGAAAAAAAATTGGAAATATGGATCTATGTGTTAATTAGAGAATAGGGCTAGAGATAAAGACTTACAAAATCGTCATCTGGGAATGGAGGGACTCACAACAGTAAATTTAGAATGGTCTTAAAATTCACCTGGTTAAGGGACAGAAGACAAAGAGCAACAAAGGAGAGAGAAACAGACCAGATAGAAAGAGCAGAGTCACCAAGACATAGAGAAGGAACATGTCAGTGAGTTGGGGCTGTAGTAAGAGGCACAGCTTTTGAAGACAAGGAGATTTTCATGATCTGTAGACATTAAAATAGCCTACGGAGAAAACTCAAGAGACTTGACTGAAACCTCTTCGGATATGGATAGAGACATCAGTAAACTAGTTACGAATAAAATGAATGTATAAAAATCAATCATTTTCATTTAAATCTGCTAAAACAAATTAGAAAGCAAAATGAAAAATTGATCAAAAAGCAATATGAAAGGATATGGATAGAGACATCAGTAAACTAGTTATGAATAAAATGAATGTATAAAAATCAATCATTTTTATTTAAATCTGCTAAAACAAATTAGAAAGCAAAATGAAAAATTGATCAAAAAGCAATATGAAATATAAACACTTAGAAATAGCTTTCATAAGAATTATGACAAAACAGCAACACTTCAATGACACACTTACAATAAGATTTGAATTAAAGACTATTGTGAATATGTCAGTTTCTTCTAAATTAATTGGTAAGTGGAATGCCATTCCAAGCAAAATCCCAGGAGAATTTTTTTTTGAGAAATATGACAAAATGATTCTAAATATCATTGAACAGATGAGTGAGAATACCTAAGAAATTCAAGAAATAGAAGAGTAATAAGGGGGAAACTATTAAAAATAAGATGTCCTACAAGGCTACAATAATCAAATAGTTTGGTGCTGGCATTAGTATTGACAGATGAATCAATATATTTATGTGAAATTCACCCGGCTATTGAATTCCTTGAGCACACACATCTCATTATGGGGATCCCAAATGTTTTCAACCAACACCAGTGGCCTGTCAAAATCACAGATTCTTCATACTGTCTAGGAAGGCTTAAAGTTTCTTAGAAGTCAGTGCTGTTTTCAGAGTTTCCTGCTCTTTGGTCCACATGGCCTCTGGCCGTTGTTCTATGTGCTTTTCAGACTCTGTTTACCTGTTACTTCTGGTGACTAGCTGATCTTTACTGCCTAACTAACCAGGTTCCAGTTACCTCCTTACCTCAGCTCACCAAGTCTTTCAGCAGAACCCCTGTGCCTGGCCCTGATGACCTCTCCTGATTCTCTTAGATCACAGACTAAATCTCACCCCTCCACACTTGTCTCCCTTGCTCCCAGGCTGCTAAGTTCTGCTGAGGCCTGTTACAAAGGGGACATGATTTGGACCAATCTGTGGAATGAGTTCTTTGAGAGTAAGAAATTACTCTATTCGTCTTCCACTTATCTCCTCTAGATAAAACAATTTGTCTGATAAGAATTGTCATATAAATGGCAAAGAACACTTTATTGTTTCTACAAATGGAAGAGAAACCAGAAGCGCACGTTTCTGTACATACTCTACGTGTGGCCTGTTTTTTGAGTATGTCAATTGGGCCTCTGTAGACATGTTTTAATTGCTCTCTTTCCACATAACTGTTCTGTGCCTTGAAATTCAATTATTCTTTTGCTACAGAAAGCTTTTAAATAACTGAGGTTGATATTGTCTATATTTTTCTATTTGTTTCTTTTTTCTTTATATAATTGAGAGAAAATTCTTGATTTGATCTTGATTCAGTATTGAGTTTGGGAAACTTGATAAACAGACTGTTTCTAATTCAGTGGCATTTTAATGGGAGAGAATATTTAGAAAAGACTAGAACTGGGCAAATTAGGACGGACTTAGGTCAAGAATGGCACTTATAAATTATTCTTTGTATTACAATTAGGATGAATGAGTTCTGATGTTCTATTGCACAGTAGGGTGACTATGGTTAACAGTTAAGTTTTGTATATTATATAATAGCTAGAGGAGAGACTATTGAATATTTTTACCACAAAGTGATGATAAATGCATGAGATTAACTACCTTAAGTCAATCATTATGCAATATATGTCAAAACATCAGATTGTATGCCATAAGCATGTACAATTACAATGTGTCAATTTAAATAAATAAGTTATTCTTTGCTAAAACATCTGAAAAACAAGTTTGAAAATTTATTTTAAAAAAAGGAAATGTATATTTGTCTCTTCCTGTGATTCACCTTTTTTCTTATCACTTTTCACCGAAGAAATGAAAATCTCAAAGATGCCTCACAATATAATATTAAGAATGCAGTGCAAACGAGTTCTTGGCTAACATTTCAGAGAGTCATTTCCAAAGAATTCAAGTAATATTCTCTTTAGCAACCATACCTGTTATACAGGGATTTTGAAATCCTAATTCCCGAAGTTATTCTCTTAGGAGCAGATTTGTCACTGGGTGATTTTTCAGGGAAATTTTCTCCCACAAAACCTCACTTAAAATAGGATAAATGAAGAGGAAACCCCATTTATCAATGGTGCACATTTGTGGAGACCGGGGTCCCAACATAGAGAATCTTCAATTGGCAGAGACAATGATGTTCAACTGCAGAAAGATCTCATGCCTTTCAGGAACTAAAACTGGTAGGTAGTTCTGTGCTTTCAATTTCTCCAGGGGAAAATGACACGATGAGGAGAAGGGGAATCTAGTAAAGTGCATGTCAATAGAAACTGAAATTCTATTTTTCTGTGGGTGTCTGTGAGTTAATGCTGTGCTGTAAAGGACATTTTAGAGTTTTTCATCTTTCTTAATGAACTTATTTTCAAAATAAATACCACAGAGGCATTTCTTGTGACTCAAGTCATTTGGATTATGAAAATAGCAAAGGTAATATCCGTGCCCTTTCTTCAGTTTCAAAGTGTTGGGTATCTTTTGTGAAGAGTGAAAGAATAAAGCTAAGAGTCACATCCTCTGGAGTGATAGACAGTTTCATTAATGAGAATCCCTAAGTCTGAATCTCCCTGGCAACAGCACGAGAAATTTACTTATCTTAATGCATGCATTTCCTTTACAATTATTATTTGAAAATATGAATAACATTTTACACTAAAAACTCTTTAGAAAGTATTTGGGACACATCTGCTGTACTTATTCCTACAGCATTTATAAGCTGGAGGCCCCAGGCATATAATATGAATAAATAAAATAATCTAGAAAGAGGTGTGATGGTGTGCTGGGACCTGTGGTGAATAGCACAGGGTGAGTGTCACCTGATGAGGCTCCACTGTTGGCATCTGTTGCCACATGGGAATGAGAGCACATTGTTTGCTAGTGACACCCCAACTTTGTTTTTTAAAAATTTTTATTGAATCATAATTGATTATACATATTTTGGAGGTTCAACATTGAGATATGTTGATCAGATCAATATTACTTGCATATATATTGTTACAAATTGTACTTTCTCTTTATGCTCCTTGTCCAATTTCTCCTATTCCCCTCTCCCCCATCCCATCACTGATAACCCTAGATTTCTTCTCTCCTCCTGAAAGAGGAATGGTTACTCTTTGTTGATTTGTTTCCTAGATGATCTGTCCAATGCTGAGAGGTGTGTTCAGGTCCTCCAATACTATCGTAGAGCAAATGCTTCTTCTGTTTCTCTGGAATGGGCTTTGTGGAGAGAGACATCCTCTTCTTTTCTTTGGTCTGTGCTGGTGACTTTCCTTGCCTCAATGCACTCTAGTGGCTGGCGGACCATCTGCACAATGGTTGGGACACCCCAACTTTGGATTTAATGTAAAATCTATCGAGTTTATAAGGATAGCAACTAATGAAAACTTTTTTTAAAAAAAGAAATTTGGTAGGCCAATATTCTGGAAGCTAAAGAAATCACATCTGCAGGCAGGATCCCAAACATAAGCTATCAGTTTTCCTCATAAATATGGGCTGTCCACACTTGGCCTCTATAAGCAGAGACCTTTAAGTTGGAACATTTCCTAGAGAAAAACACTTAATGATGACAACATCAGAAAGGTTTTGATGAAGCAAATGTTATATATGAACCTTGTTTAGATCCTAATTTAAACAAACCACCCACAAAGAAAAAAAATTAATGCGGAAATTTGAATTTAGAAAGGACATTGGACAATACCAAGGAATTATTGATTTTATTAGTTCTAATAATAAAATGGTTGTAACATTAGAACATTTCATATTTTTAGAGATATGTACTCCGGGTTTTATGGGTTAAATGAACTGATGTCTCAGATTTACTTTAAAATGATTTAGAAAGAAATAAAAACAAGATATACGAGGGGAAAAAAAGGCATTTGATGGAATGGTAACACGTGCTATTTTCTTCAGTGCATCTATGGTGATAATGACACCTTCTCAATCTCCTTTCTAACTTTCTTCTCATCTTCGCTTTTATTTCATGTCTATTGATGCCTCGAGCACATATGTCTTCTTAAAGGGATTCTGAATGTTCTCAACTAAGATGAGTGGTTTGTCAAAATCACTGATCCCACAAATTGTCAAGGGAGTTGCCAGGAACTGTGCACAGTGAACTGGAAGGTGAAGGGTTGGAAATAGGTAGAAAGACAAACAAGGTGCAAACCTTGTTGTGCAGGACTTTGTTGTCTAGTGGGAAGACAGATGCAAAGCAAAGAACCGTGGTACAGTGTAAAGAGCTGTATTAATTGGATGCTTTAGTTTGGTTGGTGTATTAGTTTGCTAGGTCTGCTGTAACAAAGTACTGCAAACTGGTGGCTTGAAACAACAGACATTTATTCTCACAGTGTGGAGGCCAGAAGTCCAACATCAAGGTGTCGGCCTTGTTGGTTCTTTCTGGAAGCTTTGAAGGTGAATCTATTTCATGTCTCTCAACTCCATTACATCGGTAAAGGCCTTAATTCCAAATAAGGTCACATTTGCAGGTATTGGGAGTTAGGACTTGAGCACATATTTTGGGAGGATCCATTTCAACCCACAAGAGGCAGGCAAAGAGCACGATGGTGGTGGTTCCAAATAAGGTCACATTTGCAGGTACTGGGAGTTAGGACTTGAACACATATTTTGGGAGGATCCATTTCAACCCACAAGAGGCAGGCAAAGAGCACGATGGTGGTGCAAGAGAAAGGAGCAACTACTATCCTTGGTGAGGAGGGAAGGTTTTTCAGAAAAAGTGATGCAAGAGCCAGATCTCAAAAGATTAAGTAGGTATTTTCCACATGAAGAACAAGAGAAGATCATTTCAGACAGGTATCACAGCACATGCAAAAACAGAGATGCATTAGGGAAATGACAGGAAGTTTTGTGTAGTGAAGCATAAGCCGAGTAGCATTGGTCCTCTGGGGAAAGACTGGAAATGGAGGTTTATAAAGGGCTTTTCCTAGGCATGCTCAGGGATTGGTCTTTATCCTGAGGAAGATGGGAATCTGCCAAGGCTTCGATGCAGGAAAGGTGTGCAATCAGATTTGCTTTTTAGAGAGATGCCGTGTGCTACTGTGAGGATGGATCAGAGGAGGCAGAGAGCAGTTTAGGGCGGTCTCTGGGTTCCGTGGCTGTTGTAATAGTTCAGGTGAGAGGATAAGAGCACAGGCTAAGGATGTTGGAAGGAGGGTATGTCGGGCTTAAACAGGAAGGAGTGAAGATTTCCTGAATTTCTAGATTAGAAAACTGAGTAAATGATAAGGTTACTGTTTTTGGCAGAGGAAGAGAAAGTAGGGCTTTTGGTGAGAAGATGATCGGTCAGTTTTGATCATGTTGAATTTGAAGTGCTAGTGGATATCCAAGTGGAGTTATCAGGTATAAAGCTGTAAAAAGTTCTGGAGCCTTAGCTTTGAAATAATTGTGAATTGCCCTGAGGGCGTTATATTGATAATAAAGAGCTCGGATGGGTCTGCTAGAATCTAATGCAATTGCATAGTGTTTATAGGATTATTTTTGGCTTTCCCATCTGATCTTTTGCATGTCTGCAAATTTTGCCAGGGGAAGTGAGAAAGTGGTTCAACTGGGCCGCCCGCGTGGCTCACTTGGGAGAGTGCGGTTCTGGTTCCTATATAGGGATGGCTGGTGCACTCACTGGCTGAGCGTGGTGCAGACTGCACCGTGCTGGGGGTTGCGATCCCCTTACCAGTAAAAAAAAAAAAAAAAAAAAGTGGTTCAATTTACAGGAATGACACGTGTTTATCAAGAATCCTCTGTGGAACCGAACACAGTTTTAAAATGGGGGCTCATCAAGCCCCATCACTAGGTAGAGGACCTAACATTAGCCTCTGTGGCTCATGAGCAGAGTGTCTTGTCTTAAAAAATAACCCAAAACCAAAAAATATTTGATCAGTGTTGCACTCCCTGGAACATATAAACAGAGTTTTACATGTTGTAGTCCTTTGAGGAATTTCCCTGCAATGCTGTAGGAGTGTTAAGATGAGAGGCTTGCATAAAATTCTTTCCTAAATAATAATACACAATAATACAACAACATTTTCCACATGAGATTTAATCTGCACACTTTCTAATAATATCATTAAAGGAATTTCCAATATGTGACAAAACATCATTGGTTTGGAATGTAAAGGATGGTTTTCTACTCTTGAAATCAGACATGGAGGAGCCCTAGAGAGCTCAGCTAAGCCAATATTTTCAAACCAAGCTCTGGGGAGGCTAATGTTCTCCAGGGGAATGTCCGGTGGGTTAGCTTGATTTCTCTTCCACCAGGGGTAATTTAGTTATCCTTTGTTCATTCTCCAAATTCTTTCCTCCATACATAGGAAAACTCTGTTATTTACGGATTCATGTATTCATTTGTTCCTCTTCTCCTGTCCCATGCATGCCCTTCAGCTCTTCTTTATGCCTCCAGCCAGTTACTTCTGCAATTACCTGCAATTTGTTTTGGGGCGGACATAAAGTTCTCATTAAAAGAGAGATTATTAAATACTAAAGGTAGCTGTTAAAGGCAATCAACAGATGCTTGAAGCTGTCTCCCTAATGTAATGATAGGAATTTAAGAAAAGCTTTGATAAAGGTAGAACTTGGAAGGGAAAGTGGGAAGTTTAGTGCTCTAATGTTTGCTAGGGAGTTGCAGTCAACATGGCAGAATAGACGGTCCCCAGCATCACTCTCTCCCACAAATCAACCAATTTACAACTATAAAAATGTAACATCAGCCAAGCTAGGGTTGCTGGAGCTAGAAGGGGAAGAGGAGGAGAGACCTATGGAGTTCATGAAGGCAGGAGAAACCATGATGACAGAAAAAAAAAAACTGCTCTGAGCGTTTCAGGCAGCGGCTGCTTTAAGGCTGAAACTGCTGAGTGCATGGAGCAGGAGCTGGCAGAAGCTGCAGCTGTGCCCTTCAGAGGGAGTTACTGGGAGGCAGCCCGGGAGAAGAGGGCCTTGGTGGCCCTAGGACAACAAGACCACCAATAGGGTTCCCATGGACCCACGCAGGAGCAAGGAGCCAGAACAGTTGTAAAAGGGGAGCCATTCAGAGGCCGGTGAGTCATTGCAAGGGACCAGTGCAGGGCCCACCCCATGGGAAGTGTTTGGAGCACAAGCAGTAGGGGAGATGGGCCCACTGGGAAAACACTGGGACACAGCAAGGACAGCTGTCCCACCCCCCAGTCAGTGCAGGACCACTCAGAGGAGACTGGTCAGCAATACAGAATTGCATGGGGTGCAGTTTGACGAAAACTCTCAGGCCCAGATCAGAGTTTCTACACAACTCAAGTGCATTGGGTCTCTGGAGAGCTGGAAGTACCTATAAGGTCAACCATTAAACCCTGAGCTGCACAAAAAGCCTTCCCTAGGGAATCAGCAGCAAAGCAGCAATTTAGCTCAATCACACAGCTCAAGTACTGGTTCCCACAGGAAGATCCCCCATTTTAGAAGTAAGCAAAGGATAACCAATTAGTTCCAGCCCAGGCATACCACCGGTGCCTTGGGGCCTGCCAGGGGACATGAGGTATGGATCCGGGGACTGGACCCCACTCCCACATCCAGGCACACTGCACAAGAGCCTTGGTGCCCACCCATGGACCTGAGGCATGGAAAAGGGGACTGGACCCCTCTCCCACAATCAGGCACAGCGCACCAGTCCCTCAGGGCCTGCCCAGGGACTCAAGGCATGCAGAAGGGGACTGGCCCCCCTCCCACAACCAGGCACACCATGCCAGCACCTTGGGGCCCACCCAGTGACCCAAGGTATGGAGCCAGGGACTGGACTCCCCTCCCACAACCAGGCACACTGCACCAGCACCTTTGGGTCTTCCTGGGGACCCGAGGCAGGATCTGGGGACTGGACCCCCCTCCCACAACCAGGCACACCACACCAGTGCCTTGGGGCACACCTGCAAACCCAAGGCATGGAGAAAGGGACCAGACCCTGCTCCCACAACCAGGCACACCATGTCAGCACCTCAGTACCCACCTGGGGACCTGAAGTATGGAGCCGGGAACCAGATTCCCCTCCCAGAACCAGAAACACTGCACCAGCACCTTGAGGCCCACCTGGGGACCCGAGGTATGGAGTCAGGGACTGGACCCCCTCCCACAACCTGGCACACCACAGCAGAACCTCAGGGTCCACCTGGGAACCCAAGGCATGGATCTGGGGACCAGACATTCCTGCACCAAGGAACATGCCAAAAACATCACCTCCATGTGGGTGTCCCACCACAGCCACCACCATAACCATGGCTGCTGCGAAAGTGGCCAGACACCACAACCACCATGCAGATGGTCCACCAGCCACTGGAGTGCATTGAAACAAGGAGAGTCGCCAGCAGAGACTGAAGAAAAAAAGAGGATGTCTCTCTCCACAAAGCCCATTTCAGAGTGACAGAAGAAGCATCTGCTCTGTGATAATATTGGGGGACGTGACCACACCTCTCAGCATTGGACAGATCATCTAGGCAACAAATCAACAGAGTAACCACTATTCTTTTAGAAGGAGAGAAGAAATCTAGGGCAATTAGAGTGGGGAGGGGGGAGGGAGAGGGGATGGAGAGAGATTGGACAAGGGGCATAAATAATAATGATGATTTGTAACAATATGCATGCTAGTGATATTGATTTGATCAACATATCTCAATGTTGAACACCAAAAATATGTATAATCAGTTTTGATTCAATGAAAATAAAAATAATAATAATAATAATGTCTGCTAGATGATGTACAACACATATATGTTGAGTAAATTATGATTATTAAAAGTACTGGAAGGCTTGTCTATTGCTAAAAGCTTTTAGATCTAACAAGTTCTAGAATGTGAAACATTACTTGTCTTTGTAACATAAAGTTGGAATTTTGGCAAAAACAGCTGTCTGGACAACATGCTCCTGAGTATGACTACATGAGACACAGGTGACACAAATGAAAGGACATCCATCCACGTTTTTGTATTAAGCCCTGCTATGGTTTGGATGTCTGCCCCTCCAAAATTCATGTTGAAATCTGATCCCCAATATGGTAGTGTTGGGAGGTGCAATGTGGTAAGAGGTATTTGGGTCATGGAGGCAGATTCTCTTCAATAGATTAATGTCCTCCCTCAGGAGTCAGTGAGTTCTCTCTCTGTTAATTCCCACAAGAATTGGTTGTTAAAAAGAGCCTGGCACCTCCCCTCCCTCTCTCCTGCATCTTTCGCTGTGTGATCTCTATGCACACTTTGGCTCCCCTTCCCATTTCTGCCATGAGTGGAAGCAGCCTGAGGCCCTCACCAGGTGCAGCTGCCCAGTCGTGTATGTCCCTGCCTCCAGAATCATAAGCCAAATAAAGCTCTTTTCTTTATAAATCACCCAGTCTCCAGTATTCTGTACTAGCAATACAACATGGACTAAGACCAACACCTTTCTTTTCAAATAAAAATATTATCCTCCTTGACTGATATTATGTTTTTTAAAATCACTCCTCTTATTAGGTTTATATGTTTCAGATCAGTTACTCCCAGGTAAAACATTTGGCGATTGAACTTCTATTACTACTGCTGTCCCTTCTGCAAGAAATGACTTCAGAGAACTTCATTTTGATTCAGTTTTGCTGTGGGTATTTTTGACTCTTTCCTTTAGGTGGAATAGGTCATCACTTGCCCTTGGGCATTTTCACATATTCTGCCCTATTTCTAGGGTCTCAGATTAGAAGTGAGGCTGATGCTGTAGTGTAAAAAGCATGGGTGTTGGAGTCCTGGCCCTGCTACCTTCTATCTATTGTGCAGAAAAGTAAATTTTTCCAAACTTCTCTTTCTGTCTGTAACATCGAGTATAATGACCCCATACCCCATAAGTGTCTGTCACTTCATAGGTAACTTCTCAACAAATACTAGTTTCTACCCCTGACACTCCCAAGTATTGATATTTGCTATGGCATGTCAGTGAAGAGTCTTTAAAGGTTATTTTTTAGGCTAAGGCTTAAAATTCCCACAAACTGCTTCTGTTTGTACCCAGAGATTGCTTTAGTGCTTCATCGTTGAAAGAGTATGTTCATCTCTTGATGAAACTCAGGGACCTTCCTTGTACTCCACCCTTTCCCCCTGCTCTTACCATTTCTACAAAAACGGCAGAAGCAATGGAAAGAAGCTTCGTTCCGTAAGGAGAAGACGAGTTACACAAGTTCAAGAACTCTGACAAGGCCACATTTCCTAAGGCAGAGACTTCAAAGGGGCTCAAAGTCATCTCTGGGTATAATGTTGCGCTTCTGCCTGTTCGTGTCCTTCAGTCTGGAAGGGTAAAGGACTAATGGGAAGGGATTTCTCCTCTCTGATCAAATTCCCTGCCTGACCTCTGAACTCGGTCTAAGAAGGTCTGGAGCAGATGGGGTAGAGAACTTCATCAGTTGCTCTTTTTTTAAGCCAAAATCATTTAGACAAAAGACTTGTGTTTGGAGAGAACCACAAGATGTGGAAAGCTGGCAGGGCAGACTCTCTGAAACAGAGGGAATAAATCTACTCCCCCTTTAACATGACAGCCCCACTGATGTCGTCCCTTAGTCTAGTGAGTCTCTTCTCTGGGAATAAATGCTCATTTCATGCCTACTTGTGCAGATCCACCAAGTCCTGGCTGTCTTCCCCTAGAACAGCAGTTTACATCCTTGCATACAAATGTAATCACAAAGAGAGCTTTATGAAACCCTGATACCCAGATTGCATACGCACCCACCAAATTATCATCTCTGCTGGTGAGAACCTGGCCTGAGTATTTTTTTAAAGCTTCCAGTTGATTCCAATGTGCAGTCAAGGTTGAGAAGCACTGCTATGAAGACCATATAGCTTGCCAAAATCCTCCTTAAACTTTATCACCTGAAGTGGGTACAGCATATAAGCGGAACAGTACATAAAGTAGAAAAGCCATTATTTTCTTTAATTTGAATCTCATGCTTTTTAAAATGAAGCGCAAGATTGCATAAGTTTTAAAAATTTTAGCATGTAACTGGATGATACTTAAAAAGAAAAGGTAACATGTTTTGAAGCATAATAATGAAACGAACACCAGTGAATTCACACCCTATGAATTAGGCTATTACCAGTTCCACTGAAGCTAACTAAATATGTTTCTTCTCAATCCAGTCTCTTTATTCCCTTGTGAATTTGATGGTTATAATTTCTTTGCTTTTTAAAAGTATAGCTGTACCACATAGGTATGTATACCTAAACAATATGGTTTGTTTCTTTTGAGTTTTATAAAGAGAACATATTGCATATAGTAGTTTTGGCTTTTTTCTTCCCAATATTATGTTACTAAGAATTACTTATAATTTGCATGTAGCTGAAATTTATTCAATCACTACCATATGAGAATTCATTTTTCCTATCTATAGACTTAACTGGACATAGACCTAGACATAATTTTCCTGTCTTTATATATTTTATTTTCTCCAATTCTTTTGATATTATCAGCAATAATACTATCAGCATTTTTGGATATATATGCTGGTCCAATTTCCTCCCTATGGCAATTGGATACTACGGATTGGTTTGCTTAGGTTCCATTCCATCCTTCTTTTAGGGTGCCTTTTTCTTTGAAAGAGATTGGAAAGCAAACAATTATATTTCCTAGATTTCTCTGCAGCCAGAGTTCTGGGACGGGTTTCTCAGTCAGATGTGTTCACAGATGACTTCAATTCAGAACTGAAGTAAGTGGAGAGATCTGTTGTATTGGTGACTCTTAGCAGAGGCCATACAATTCTGGAGGTAGAAGCTTTTCAACTTGGCATGGGGTTTACTTACAGTAACAGAGGTGGCATGGTTCTAGAGCTAGTTGGCTGCTGTAGTGACAGCTTCCTGATTTGTCTGAAGGATGGTTTCCTGCTGTGTCCGTTCAGTTTTGTGATGTGACCTTTGGATCCATTCCTGGAAGCTGAGCTTACAGTCTGTTTTTTCTGTTAGCCTAGTGATCATATAAGCCATTTATTAGCCTGTAATCAATCCTTTGAGTTTAAACAATTTCAATGTGAACTTTGAGCTTAAACGATTTCAGTGTAAACTTAACTTTCTCTATTGGAAACCTGACGATGAAATAATCAATACCAAGAATGATGCAGCCTACAAACTCTTAAAGAAATGTAAATATAGAACTGATTTTCTGACCTGGTTGTATTTTAAGGCAGTGAGGGTACCACTAGAATCAGAGAGTGGGAAGCCAGAAATTATAGTACACAGTGGTAAAACAAATACTTGAACACCTGGAATGAAGTGTGCATTGAAAAAATGTTATTTGTTAGAATCAACAGTTTCTGAGATGAACCAGTGTGACATGGATGAGTAGTACAAGGACTGCTGAGTGGGCTGCATATTTCTAAGTGCCCGAGAGAACTTATGCAAATGACAAGGCCAAGGTTTTTAACTCGAGGCATTATCAGAGAACTAGAGAGCCTCCACTGTTGCACTAAAAGGATCTCTTGTCCTTTTTAGCTCCAGAGCAGGCACATTCCATAAGTCAGATGCAAAGCCTGATCTTGCAGTTTGCTGAACTAATGTGTAGGTTTAATTCATAATTTGCAAGCTGAAAGTTATGACATCAAATAGGAAAGGATAAGATCCCAAGAGTTGGAAGATGGACATTTTGGAAATTCAGATTTGGCTTGAGTACCCCAAACTTCCCAACCCCACCAAGTCTCCCTTATGAGCAGAGATAAACCATCCTCCCTGTCTGCTAAGTTGTCCCTAAAGAACTTTAATAACTTCACCTAAGCTGGCTGCCTTACAATGAGATGCCAGTTCCAGGTCCTACTCTCCCTGTCCCTCCTTGTTACCAACTGACCTGTAACTGGAATCCAAGTCTGGCATGCTTCAGGGACAAATACAAAGTCTACCCCTTGAGGAAAAGACTTAGACTAAAAAAGAACTGCAGGGTTTTTTTCCCCCCTAATGTATGCAGACAGAGACCTGGAGGGTATATATGAGAATGTATTCTAAAAACACTATATTCACTATGGTGAACAGAAGTCTGCCTTGACTCACCAGTATATAAATGTCATGGCCTTTACTGAGAGATTCACATACCCAGGAATCCTAGAATAAAGGTCAAGTGGGATAAAAAGGTCTTTGTGATAATATCCCAAACGCATAATGTAAATCGTCCTTTTAGCCTTTCCAAAAGAGACCTGAGGACATTTATTGATGTAGCTATACCCTGGGGAAAGGGAAATAACTAGAAATTTGGGAGCTTACTGGTTCTAAGTTGCTAATAATCTTTGAGAATTATCAGAGTACCTAGAATACCACTGTGGTCCATCAGCAATGGGAACTTGAGTGAGTCAGGTGACAAAAATTTTAGATTTGTTATTTTTCATAGAGGTCCCAGTAGGTCTGTGATGCTATTGTAGTTTCCATATTTCCAGGATATATGGCTGAATTAGACATATGTGGCCCCTATGAAATTACCCTCACTTATCAAACTAATAAAACAATTCTCCAACCCAGGAAAATTTACAGAAATTAGAGCCAACGTCAAAAGACCAAACCAAACCAAACCAAACCAAAAACAAAAACAAACAAACAAACAAACAAAACAAAACAAAAAAAAAAAAGGAAGGAAGCAGAGGTGGTTATTTTTGTCACATCTTCATTTAGTTTTCTTTGTGTAGGACACATATGTATCCTGGAAAAATATAGTGGATTTGTATCAACTTAATCAAGAGATAACTAAAATTTCTTTTTTTGTGTGTGCAAATATGTAATATTTAGAAATTTTAACAATGTATAACATTCATATCAAAATATGTGCACAAAGCACTCACGTAAAGCTCTATGCATTACTACAAAGGGAACCCACGTGTGTAACC
>NW_007735615.1:71620-72187 GCF_000696425.1 Galeopterus variegatus
CTGATAAGTTTACTTAGATTGATGAGCTCGGTCCGATGAGTTTACTTAGGTCGATGAGCTTCGTGTGATGAGATTTATTAGGTCGATGAACTCGGTCTGATGAGTTTACTCAGATCGTTGATCTCCCTCTGATGAATTTTATTAGATCGATGTGCTTGGTCTGATGAGTTTACTGAGATCGGGGAGCTTTGTCAGAAGAGTTTACTTAGGTCGATGGACTTGGCCTGATGAGTTTATGTAGATCGATGAGCTCGGTCTGATGAGTTTAGTTTGAACGATGATCTCAGTTGGATAAGTTTACTTAGATCGGTGAGCTCGGTCCGATGAGTTTACTTAGGTCGATGACCTCAGTCTGATGAGTTTACTTAGATCGATGAGCTTGGTGTGATGAGTTTACTTAGATCGAAGGGCTTGGTCTGATGAGTTTACTTAGATCGAATAGCTTTCTCTGATGAGTTTACTTACAGCAATGAGCTTGGTCTGATTAGTTTAATTAGATCGATGACCTCGGTCTGATGAGTTTACTTAGATCGAATAGCTTTCTCTGATGAGTTTACTTAGATCAAT
>NW_007735615.1:75077-75575 GCF_000696425.1 Galeopterus variegatus
TCCCACAAGTTTTGGTATGATGTATCATTATTTTCATTAGTTTCAATAAATTTTTTTTTTCTTTTCGTCTTTTTTCGTGTCCGGCAACGGATTGCAACCCTCAGTGTCATGCCCGTACCGGACCGGGACCGGCCACGGGATCGCAACCCTTGATGTTTCTCCCACCCCTTACTCAGCCAGTGAGCGACCGGTCTGTATGTGGGATCCGAACCCTCAGCGGGAGCGCCACCACGCTTCCCAAGCGGCGCACTATAGCAGTGCACCACCGGGCTGGCCCCTCAATAAATTTTTTTATTTCCTGCTTGATTTCTTCTTGGACCCATGTATCATTAAGTAGAATGTTGTTTAATTTCCATGTGTTTTTATACTTTCCAGAGTTTTGTTTATTATTGATTTCTAGTTTTAATCCATTATGGTCTGAAAAAATACATGGGATCATTCCAATTGTTTTGAATTTGTTGAGACTTGATTTGTGTCCTAATATGTGATCTATCCTGG
>NW_007735616.1:0-3360 GCF_000696425.1 Galeopterus variegatus
TCAAGCACTTACCATTTAGTACAATGCATTGTACTTTACTTTATATCATAATTTTAATTTCCCATGAAAAGTGATCTTTTTTCACCAAGCACCATATAGCCACTTCGAATTATTCCAGTGAACTGCGTATTGTGATTTTCTGTGAGTGTAATAATGTCAGAAATATTGGGAATAAACTTCGCTACAGTGTGCAGCTTCTCAGCTCCTCCTTGGCTAAGGGAAGGCTGCCTGGCTCCCAGGGACATTATACCAACAGGTGCACCACCGCCTTCTGAAACTTACCGGTCCAAATAGGCAAAGGGCTTTGTGAGGAAAGTGAAGTTGGTTTGGTCAGGCCCCCTTGCCTCATATCCAGCTGGGTATGATTCAGCACATCCTTTGTCAATAATTTACGTGAGTAAAGTTAGTGCATGGGCTCCCGGGTACCTTTTGTCTCCTGGCCCTTTTTTCACACTTCCAATGGAAGGCAGGGGGTCTGAACCACTGGTCTGCGGAGCTTGGGTCTAAAAATAAAGCATGTCCACCTTGCCAGGGGCTGGTCAGGACCTGTACAGTATGGGGTAGAGGGGTTTGCGATCCCTCCCCACAGGCTTGAAAAGCATCCAAATCTTTCTCACATCCCCAAGTTGAATATCAGGCTCTTTGTGTAAATCCAACCCCAAGAACAGCCCTGGATTTCTCATAATCCCGCAGAGAAGATAAACAAACTCTCCTCCAAAACCTTATCCCTGCTGCTCGCCCACTTAAAACTGCAGCTCGTGGAAGGCCTGCCCCAGCCCCGTGTGCGAATGAGCTTCCTACGGCTCCATTGCACGTAGAATCTGAGCACAAGGCGAGAGAAGCACCATCAGGAGAAACCTCCAACCCCACCTCCTCCCTCAGGACGCCTATTCAGCGTTCACGTGTGTCAATGCTTCTCCCAGCTCCGGAACTCAGATACTTCTCTGTCTCCTGCATCATTGCGGTCGCCCAGCACCATCCTCTATTTGAGATTACTGCACAATATTCATCACTCCTGCATGATCCCTTAATTGTTATTCTTCTTTCTCACCTTATGTACTCTTAAAGTTTCCGAGGTTTGCTCTAACAAAGTAACCACAAACTGGGTGGCCTAAAAGAGCAGGAATTTATTCTGTCACAGTTCTGGAGTCTATAAGTCTGAAACCAAGGTGTCAGCAGGACTTTAAGACCTCACTCCTTCCAAACGCACTAGGGGAGGATCCTTCTTTGCTTCTACCAGTTTCTGGTAGTGCTGGCAATCCTTGGCATTTCTTGGCTTGTAGCTACATCTCCCCAATCTCCATCTCTCTCAATCCATGCTCATCTCCTCTGTGTACCTGTGTCTCCAAGTCTCCTTAGAAGGACACCAGTCATATTGGATGTAGACCCACCCAACTCCTGTATGACCTCAGCTTAACTGATGACTTCATAAAGACCCTGTTTCCAAAAAATATCACATTCACAAGTACCAGGCTTAGGACATGGATATATCTTTATGGGGACACAATTTAACACAGTACATATGCCTTGTGGTAATCTTAAATGTATCAAATCCATGGATAAGAGAAATCTGGCAAGAAACTGAAATACTGGTTAACTCAGAAAGTTTAGTAGGTGGAAAACACAATTCGAACCCCATAAAATAAAATTTTAGTGTTAAGTATGAAATTTATATTTAAAATTGTTTGGATTAACAATTACATTGCAGAAGCACTTAGAGAAGTTAGGCTGGGAATATCCTACATTGCTGCTGTGTTGCATTAAGTGGAACGCTGGTGAACTTTTCAGAAAAGGCAAATAGGAAATGTCATATTCAGAACATATCTAGAAGGTGTGTTTCGTTGCAATTCTGCATTTCAAATTAAAATTTTAAATTTGGTAGCCCATGAGAGGAGGTGTCTGAGAAGTGGCTTATAGGAGGAATAACTGGAGAAGCAGCGTATAGTATAATTCAGCCTGGAGAAGGGAAGACGGGGGTACCTGTCGGAAGTAGCTCACCCCAACTACTTGAAGCATTGACCAACAGAAATGGGGTTAGAAATGTTGTGATGTGACAAAGGCTGAAACAAGGAAAAATGGGTAAAAGCTTCAGGAAGACGGGTTCAAGGTCGGTAAAGTAGGAACTTCCTAAACCTCAGAGCTGTCGAACAGAGTAAGCAGTGAACTCTGTGTTACTGGAAATGTTCAGAGAATGGATGAGTGCCCAGCAAGGCTGAAAACCACGTTCCTTNTTGCATTAAGTGGAACGCTGGTGAACTTTTCAGAAAAGGCAAATAGGAAATGTCATATTCAGAACATATCTAGAAGGTGTGTTTCGTTGCAATTCTGCATTTCAAATTAAAATTTTAAATTTGGTAGCCCATGAGAGGAGGTGTCTGAGAAGTTGCTTATAGGAGGAATAACTGGAGAAGCAGAGTATAGTATAATTCAGCCTGGAGAAGGGAAGACGGGGGTACCTGTCGGAAGTAGCTCACCCCAACTACTTGAAGCATTGACCAACAGAAATGGGGTTAGAAATGTTGTGATGTGACAAAGGCTGAAACAAGGAAAAATGGGTAAAAGCTTCAGGAAGATGGGTTCAAGGTCGGTAAAGTAGTAACTTCCTAAACCTCAGAGCTGTCGAACAGAGTAAGCAGTGAACTCTCTGTTACTGGAAATGTTCAGAGAATGGATGAGTGCCCAGCAAGGCTGAAAACCACGTTCCTTTATCAGCTCACATCAAGTGAGCAAAAGTGTTTTGCTATTATTATGAAACATTAAGTTTGACCTCCCATCCCAAATTATTGCACATATGAATTACATGTTTAACACAAAATGTATACCTTATTATGTAAATAGCATTATTCATATTTCCGAAAAGCTTAACCAATACTTTGCACGAATAAAAAGTTTATTATCTAAAAGGTCAACAGGTAATAAATACCCTAAACACAATGACTTTTCATTATCATATATATTCAGGATTTCTATGCACTTTCTCTAATTTATCAAAGTTAGTGTCTGGACAGCTTTGGTACTCTAGAGACAAGATAATTCATTCTTCCCAATGTCTCATGACATGGAATGTGAGTGACATAATATGGAGGCCCCTTTATATTATTGAACATAAAATGAAATAAAAGTAACATAATGTGAATAGCTGCATTAAAGAAATGAGTAAATTTTCTGAATAAAAATAAAGGTAAATTGATTATTTTTGGAAACACTGCAATTTGCCATATGTGTACTTTGTAGACTTTCCTGTCATCTCACCAGGAGGACCACATTGTGAAGTGGGGCAAGTGACAATGAGTGAAAATTTTACTTCAAGTTATATATAATCACCTCTTTGTGCTGCGAAGGAAGGAAGGAAGGAAGGAA
>NW_007735616.1:3807-5250 GCF_000696425.1 Galeopterus variegatus
TCACCATCTTCTCTTGTTTATCTCTATCTTAAGTTCTACTCATAACATAGCTTGAATCTCGATTAACCTAATACAAAATGTGTACAGATAAATAACCCCAGGTGAACAGTAAGGAGATGGAAATTGTTCCCTTCACATCTAGTAAGCCACAGTCTAAGGTCCATGTGCTGGGCCCTGGTGAGTGACACAGTGGTGATGAGGATCAGCTTGAAAATTGTTTTCGCCACAAGCACAGCGAGCAGCAAGAAACAGAGAAGTCAGCTAGAGCCCTGGTAGGGATTTCTAAGGATGGTGTTTTACATTTAGACCACTCTACATTTTATCGCCAGCATGTATGGTATCTATGCAGTACCCTATGATTTATGGGAATGATAAAATTATATGAACTCAATTCTCAGTTCTTTGTAAGAAAAATAGNTGATTTATGGGAATGATAAAATTATATGAACTCAATTCTCAGTTCTTTGTAAGAAAAATAGAACTTACATGTTTACATACCCAAGGGAAAAATCCAACTCCCTTTCAAATTATACACAGTAGTTATTTAAGTTATGAATAGGTGAGGAGCTATTTTAAAAAATCAGAGTAACAGAATTAATGGATTTCATGAAATAGCAGAAGCTATGAGACAGAGTTCAGAAAATTGAGAAGATTTGATTTAGTAATGTGGCAGCTAAAAGAGAAGAGAGCTGAGCACGTGAGGCAGACGTATGTGTATCTATGTCATCGGGAAAGGAGGCAGACCCCAGTCCATCCACAGTGTACTCCTGAGCCCACGGGGGCCCATAACAAGCTCCAGCACTCTCCTGCAAACCCCTCTCTTTGACCCATGGGGAAGGAAGAGCCCTCTAGCCTCTTCCCTGGGGTTCTTACTGCACTCAGACAGCATCCTTGAAGGAGGATGCAGAAGCCTTTCCACCACCAAACAGGGGAACTCAACTCAGACATCCCCAGAGAGGTCCTCCCTGAAGGCAACTTCTCAGCCACAAGTTTCCACTGAGAACACACAGGAGGCATAGTTCTGAATCAACTCACTTCTCTAACCTCACAAGCAACAGGAAGAACAAAAGAAAAAAACCCCAACAATCCCATTTTCATGATAGTAAAAAACAGAAAACCTCTGAAATCTAAATCACATGTAAGTGCTGCCAAAAACAACAGAGACCGAGGATGCTTTCAAACATTCCCAAGGGAGGCTGTGACAGTCCAGCAAGGAGGAAAAGGAGGCATGGAGATCTCAGCAGCTGTCAAGAGCAGACACACCCAAGAGAAAGTCACACTGAGAAGGTGAACCTGAAGGATGGCTGCAGCTTGGACAGGGGTCAGGTCTGAAGGGAAGGGAAAAGGGTGAGGTGGGAAAAGTCTGGGGTGGGGGGTCTTGCAGATATCAGAAAGAAACAGTAAAGTGCACCTTCTAAAAATGAGGGGCTTTTCTGGGGGGGG
>NW_007735616.1:5661-24092 GCF_000696425.1 Galeopterus variegatus
AGATATCAGAAAGAAACAGTAAAGTGCACCTTCTAAAAATGAGGGGCTTTTCTGGGGGGGGCAGGGACCTCCTGAGGTTGGTTATGTCCTCAGAGGTGGATGACATGGCTGCACCCATGCTTCTCTGACCACGTCCCTGTCCACAGGGACCTCCTATAATGGTAGCAAAAGAATCCAAAGGCACATGAGAGAAAAACTTGTCATGATCAAAGAGAGTCTGTTCTAGAGATGCAAAGGAGTATTAGAAAATCTGTTGGTATAATTCACATTAACATATCTGAGTACGAAATTTAAAAAAATTATTGAAACATAATTAACTGTATATATCTGTGGGATACAGAATTGAATATTCATACCTTTGTGTAACATGTGATGCTCAAAACAGGATAATTAGTATATTCAACATTATACAATGTAATCATTTTTTGTGGCCCCTTACCAATTTCTTACTAATCCCCCTCAACCTCCCTCTTTCCCCCCTCTGGTAGCCTCAGTTAAGTTCAATTCTTCTGAAAGTTCAATGAATTATTGTGATTGTTGTATCTTTCTTTTTTATTTGTTTATTTTTTAACTCCCACTTATAAGTAAAGATATGTGGTACTTCTCTTTCTGTTCCTGGCTTATTTCACTTAACATAATGTTCTCTAAGTTCATCCATGTTGCTGCAAATGACAGAATTTCATTCTTTTGTATGGCAGAGTAGTTTTCTATTGTGTATATATACCACATTTGCCTTATCCAGTCATCTGTCAAGGAACATTTAGGTTGGCTCCAACTCTTGGTTATTGTAAATAGAGCTGCAACAAATAAGAGTGCAGGTATCCCTTCGACATGATGATTTCCATTCCTTTAGGTATATACCCACAAGTGCGATTGCTGGATCTTATGGCAGTTATATCTGTAGTTGTTTGAGGAACCTTCGTACCATTTTCCATAATGGCTGCACTAATTTACAGTCCCACCAACAGTGTAGGAAGTTTCCCTTTTCTCCACATCCTCACCCACATTTCTTATTCTCTGTCTTTTTGATAATGGCCAGTCTAACTGGGGTGAGATGATATCTCAGTGTGGTTTTGATTTTCATTTCCCCGATGCTGAGTGATGTTGAGCATTTTTTCATGTGTTTGTTGGCCTTTTGTGTACCATCCCTTGAGAAAAGCCTATTAAGCTCCTTTGCACATTTTTAATCAGGTTACTTGTTTTTTACTGTTAAGTTGTTTGAGTTCCTGGATTATTCTGGATATTAATCCTTTGTCAGATGCATAGTTTGCAAATATTTTTTCCGATCCTGTAGGTTGTCTCTTCACTCTGTTAATTGTTTCTTGTGCTGTGCAGAAGCTTTTTAGTTTGATATAATCCCATTTGTTTACTTTTTCATTTTGTT
This sequence comes from Galeopterus variegatus, assembly GCF_000696425.1. Classification (NCBI taxonomy): domain Eukaryota; kingdom Metazoa; phylum Chordata; class Mammalia; order Dermoptera; family Cynocephalidae; genus Galeopterus; species Galeopterus variegatus. The sequence continues at coordinate 7,046 of NW_007735616.1, forward strand.
GCCTGTGCTTTGGGGGTCATATTCATAAAGACTTTGCCCAGTCCTGTTTCATGAATAGTTTCCCCTATGTTTCCATTTAGGAATTTCATAGTTTCAGGTCTTATAGTTAAGTCTTCAATCCACTTTGAGTTGATTTTGGTATATCGTGAAAGGTATGAGTATAGTTTTATTCTTTTACCTATAGATGTCCAGTTTTCCCAGCACCATTTATTGAAGAGGCAATCTTTTCCCCAATGTATGTTCTTGGTGCCTTTGTCAAAGATCAGTTGGCTGTAAGTATACAGGTTGGTTTCTGGTTTCTCTGCTCTGTTCCACTGGTCTGAGTGTCTGTTTTTATGCCAATGCCATGCTGTTTTGGTTACTATAGCTTTGTAGTATAATTCAAAGTCAGGTAGTGTTATGCCTCTGGCATTATCTTATTTTTGCTAGGGATTGCTATGGCCATTCAGGGTCTCCTGTTGTTCCATATGAATGTTAAGGTTATTTTTTTTCTATTTCTGTGAAGAATATCATTGGTATTTTGATGGGGATTGCATTGAATCTGTAGGTTACTTTGGGTAGTATGGACATTTTCGCAATGTTAATTCTTCCAATCCAAGAGCATGGAATGTCTTTCCATCATTTTCTGTCCTTTTTATATATATACACACACATACACACATACACACACACATACACACATACACACACACACACACACACACACATATATATATATATGTTATGATCTCTATACAAGTTGAAAAAGCTTTTGACAAAACACAACTATACACACATACACACACACACACACACACACACATATATATATATATATGTTATGATCTCTATACAAGTTGAAAAAGCTTTTGACAAAACACAACTATCCATGATTTTAAAAAATTATCAAGGAAGCTGTTGGATTACATATGTATATGTATATCTCAACTGAAAAGCCACTTAACTGTGGCATGAAAAGAAATATTTCCACTCAACTCAGGGAAAAGGCAAAAATAGCCACATTAAGTGGGTTATTGTCGCAAAGTTGCAGATGTTCACATCCTGTGACTCAGAAATTCTACTCCCAGGTGTGAAACACAAAGAAGCTCCTGCTGATTTTTGCTGAAGCTCTTGCTGTGCTGGGAGGCATGCACAGGAGTATCAGCAGTGGCAGAACTGCGTCACTGGGAAATGTGGGTGATGGTTGCATCAGGGGAGGATGAATAGGCCAGTCGGAGTATGTCCATAGAACGGGAGACTGTATGCAAAGCTCACTCACTACAAGTAGAGTAACAACTAGCTTTTTCTTTTCTTTCATTGAACAAAGTACACATGTATACCATAAAGAAATGGCAAAGAAAGAAAATTTAGGATTTTGGTTATGTAGGAATGCGGAGAAAGGACAATGTAAAAGGACTTTAAAATTCATTGCAATTTCCTTTAACGGGGTGTTTCATGTGTGTTCAGTGCACTTTTATTCTTTATTCCTTACTGATAGACTATAAGTATTTTGTTTTTTCAGTATTTTAAGCACAATTACATGAGACGCGTTTCCTTAATCCCCTCTCAAATACTTGGCATCCACTTGCTGAGGGGGCAGCACTGGGATTGTCTGAGAGGTTCTGAGCCACTTGTTTCTGCAAACCCTATAGAGTGGTCACCAGCACTGATCTCAAGCCTCCTTGGCAACCGATGTCTCTTATCTCAGGGTCTCATCCCAAACCCCCATTTTATCATTCTTTTGTAATATTCTGAGTCTACATGCATTATTTAGTTTTATCTTCACAACAATCCAACAGGGAAGAAACTGTCATTACCCTCATTTTCCATATGAGGAAACTGAAGTTCAAACACCTTAATTATGTGGCTAATAAATGGCAGAAAGGTGCCCCCGTCCAGCCTGCTGGTGCCATCCCTCAGTCCCCTAAGGCCCAACATGTTCAAAGTCAAGTGTGCTCCATAAGTAATTTTTACAGCTTTTTAGCTGTATTTAGGCCCTTTCTAGTATAGTCCTCATTTTAAAACTCATTTTAAATATTAAATTTTAAAAGAGTTTAAATATTTAGATATTTAATCTCTTCTTAGAGATTCTTTGTTAAGTTTTAAGCCAACCCATTAAGAATTCTTTTACACTAAAACTTAGTTATAAATGACAAAGTGATTTCCTATTATATAACAGGTTTTTGTCAGATATTTTACATATGTAAATTACATATATATACACACACATACACACATATATACATATATAGGTACTTATATATCAAATTAAAACAGTAAATTACATGCCCTGACTTCTAAGACATTCATCGTGAAAATAAGTAATTTCTCACTCTCCTTATCTTCCTGATATACTGAATTTCTTACTCATTACAGTCAAAAATGCCTCTGAAATATTAATAATTTTGATAGATTCCTTAGCATTACTTTCAAATACATATTATCTTTGTAAACACAAACTTTATAATCAAGAAGGGCCAGAGACAATGAGCTGGGTGCCTACAACATGAAGCCCTACACTCATTAGCTGGAGTAGTTACTGTATAAAACTCACTCTGGGGAAAGGAATACTGTCTCCATTGCACCCAGAGGAGACCAAAATCTCAGAAAGAGGGTAACTAAGCCAGAGTTGCACACCTAACGCACAGTGTAGTAGAGGATGGGGCTATTGGTGGTCCATTTCTCTGGGTGTACTATAAAAGATGCAGCTGTCATACAATTATAATTCACACCTTGGGCCGGCCCAGTGGTGCACTGGAGAGTGCGCTGCTTGGGAGCATGGCGACGCTCCCGCTGAGGGTTCGGATCCCATGTGGAGACCGGTTCCTGCTCACTGGTTGAGCGTGGTGTGGGTGCAACACCAAGGGTTGCGATCCCGTTGCCGGTCCCCGGTACGGGCGTGACACCGAGGGTTGCGATCCCGTTACCGGTCAGTAAAAAAGACAAAAAAGGAAAAGAAAAAAAAAAACAAAAACACTATAATTCACACCTCAAAAGTTCATCTCAGGATTATTTGAAATAATCTGTAAGAAGCATAATGCACTCTGAAAGTCTAAGTTTCCCACCTGTGTTATTGAAAAGCAGATGGTCTTTTTCCCTAACACTTTTATGCATAAATACACCCTTAGGGTTAATAAGTGTTTGCTTCCTAAATATGGAGATCCAAAAGTTACAATATAGTTCACCTCATACCACCCAATGGCTTGGTACATTTTATATGATTTAAACTCACTCTAAAAAATAAATGTGTCACTTTGTCTGTATTTATATGGCTGAAAAATTAAAGAATGAGTACTCTTATTAGGATATAAGTTACCCTAGTAACTCCATTATTAAATATAAAATATACCTGAAATTATGAGTGTTTTTCAGATAAATTAAAAACCATTTATGAAGACAGTACAATTCAAAAGTAATTCAAATGCAGTTCCTACTTTGTCCGCACAATTTTATTTCACCTCCTAACTCATACTCATTACTCTATTATTTTTCAATAAGCCAAAATCTAATTAAAATTGAAAAAATGGAGCTGATGTGCAAGTTCTCCAATAAAGTGATTTGTTTTTAAGAAGAGAGACTGTCCTTATTATAACCAAGCTTTAAAAATGCAAACCAAGACTGGAACTGTTGCCAGCAAACTGTGACACAGTATCATCGCGAAGGGTGGAGGAACATTACAATCACACACACATACACACACACACACAGACACACACACACATGCACATACCTGCCCACTCATACACATGCACACACCCGTGCATGCACGTGCACACATACACGTGAATGCACACATAATGCACATGCATATGCACACACGCCCATACATATACACAGCCCTGCACACACATGTGCACACGCATGCACAAGTCTGTACCAGTGAAGTAGTGCCAGTGAGGTCAGCCTCGCCCTAAGACAGGAACTCACACCCCACAGCTTCTCTGGCTGAGCTGCTGATGGAAGAAACTGAGGGTGAAGGTCTGACCCCATGTTAGTTCCATTACTGTTGTTGAGCCTTCCTGATTTAAGGGAGATTTATAAAGAAATTGTGGAAATGTGAGACATTCAGAATCACAGGATTCCAGAATTCCTCCTTCCTGCCTGTGTCTCCACCAATTCAACCTTGGCACTGTCTTCCCAGTCTGAGCCACGGCGTTTCCAAGTGCTCCTGGGTGGTTTATTGATGGTAGGAGAATAAAATATGAAACCCAGAGAAGCGTACGGTAAAATGAAATCTTCCTTCCCACCAGGAGTCTGAAAATTCAGGTAAGAACAAAGTTAAAGAAGCAAGAGGTTCTCATCAGTCTTTTTTAAATGTCAAGGGAAAAATAATAACAATAATAATAAAAAGAAATATATACATAGGGTTATAGAAACTACAAGACAAGAGAAATNTGCCAGTGAGGTCAGCCTCGCCCTAAGACAGGAACTCACACCCCACAGCTTCTCTGGCTGAGCTGCTGATGGAAGAAACTGAGGGTGAAGGTCTGACCCCATGTTAGTTCCATTACTGTTGTTGAGCCTTCCTGATTTAAGGGAGATTTATAAAGAAATTGTGGAAATGTGAGACATTCAGAATCACAGGATTCCAGAATTCCTCCTTCCTGCCTGTGTCTCCACCAATTCAACCTTGGCACTGTCTTCCCAGTCTGAGCCACGGCGTTTCCAAGTGCTCCTGGGTGGTTTATTGATGGTAGGAGAATAAAATATGAAACCCAGAGAAGCGTACGGTAAAATGAAATCTTCCTTCCCACCAGGAGTCTGAAAATTCAGGTAAGAACAAAGTTAAAGAAGCAAGAGGTTCTCATCAGTCTTTTTTAAATGTCAAGGGAAAAATAATAACAATAATAATAAAAAGAAATATATACATAGGGTTATAGAAACTACAAGACAAGAGAAATACTGAAGGCACATGAGGACTTAACGTGTCGGGAAAGCTGGCCAGAACAACTGGTGCTCTGGAAGGGAGAAATAAGAGGAAAGTGCAATAGGAGACTAAGACTGTCTAAATGTTAATGGGAAACTGGTTGGGTGGTTCATTTTGAGTCTGCAGGATGTGGTGTGAGCATAGTGAATCGCCAGTTACGAGGCAGACAGCACGATGTTAAAGGAAAGGAGGTCGCCTTGGAATCAGGTAGTTTGGACTCAAACCTTTCAGTAGAAAACAGATTATCACATCTCTCCCACCGACGCCTGCAAGCAGCAATTTGGTCTTTGCACTCTCACGGTGAGTTTTCACCAGTAGGTCTTCTATATCGCGTTATTGATTATAAAGTGCTGCACTGGCTGTGCAGCTTTTTCACTTTGCTGCTTTGATCTGTCCTTGCCACGCCTCCAAGAGCAGTGTCTCTCCCAGCCCTGCCATGCCCCTGCTGCCTGGCAGCTCCAGCAATGACAGACCACAGGTGGCCAAGTGTCCAGCGGGCAGCCAAGTGTCCAGTGGGGGAAATAGCCCAGCTCCTGGCCACAGTTGCCCATTTTGATTCCTGGCCACTGTCCTCTACTTAATTCTTGGCACATCTGGTCCCTTTCTTTAGGATTTCTTGTGCCCTAAGGTGGCCAAGTGTCCAGCGGGCAGCCAAGTGTCCAGTGGGGGAAATAGCCCAGCTCCTGGCTACAGTTGCCCATTTTGATTCCTGGCCACTGTCCTCTACTTAATTCTTGGCACATCTGGTCCCTTTCTTTAGGATTTCTTGTGCCCTGCTGTTCCCATCTCCACTGAACATAAAGCTATATCCAGCAGGGTGAATGACCACGCTGTTATCTCTATCCACAGCAGTCATTCCATGGGGCCCCTCTTGACTCAGAACTTCTTGTTCCTGATCGTGGGGCTTTCCTACCTATTTTGTCCCATTTAAAATGAATAGTTAGGTCTAGTCCCATCTCGATGTGTGAGAGACACAGAGACTAGAGCCTCATGATGCCATCACAGAAAACCATGTCATTTTTAAATGGCAGAGTGCTCCGAATGTTTTGGCATTCCAACCAAGTCCCTCACACCAATTTCAGTCATCACTACTGAGCTGTGTGCAGCTCTTTCTCCTGAGGCTGTAGAATCCCAATCATACCTGCTTGACTCTAATGGGCAGTAGAACATCCTCTGGGGAAAACTACCCTTTTTAATGCTGGAAAAATTCCTCTTTCTCAATGCAATAAACTCAGCTCCTGCTTTGCTGATCATCTAGAACCTGACACTACTACTCTGGAGGCCACACTCCTATTCTTCCCAATTCACTATCAACCTGGATTAGACCTTGACCCAAAAGATGCTTACCAAGAGCCCACCCTGTGTCATTCTAGATAATGGGGACAGATGCGTAAAAGGACAAAGATTCTACCCTGGAGAGCTCAGCACCTATTAGGGAAATGAACACATAAACCACTCATTTCCAGGTAATTCAGTGAGAGATAAGAGAAGTATGCCCAATGATGCTAGAAAATCACAGAGCAGGGATGAATGTCTCATCACAAAAGGGTCAGAGAGATTTATGGAGCTGAGTGATCAAGGATAACCAGGAAATGAAAAGCTAACACAAGTCTTCCAGAGGTTAAAACTGAGCAAGCCAAGACACCTATGAGTGCCCAGGTAAGTTGAGGCACAGGGGAGAAGGGTCATGAGCAGGTCCCAGGCTTCTCAGAGAGAAGATTTTTATTTGATAGGCAAGAGAGAGGCACTGAAGGAACTTAAGCAAGGGAGCCATGTGGACAGATCTGAATTTTGAGTGGATTAATCTGGCCATGATGTAGAGGATAATTATTATTGGCATGACTAGAGAGAGGGAGTCAAACTGACAGGCTATTTATCCATTCATTAGATAGGTAGTTATTCATAGTCAACTTTGTGACAGGATGTGGTGTTGTGGATGGAGAGGCAACAGGACAGACTCGCTCCCATGGGACCTGTTTCCATAAATTGTGACAAGTTCCATGAGAGAGATGTGCAGGATGCTATAAGATGAAAACACTGGCTACTGCTTACAAAGCATCAGGGAAATATCCCCTTGCAAATCACGTTTCACCTGAGACCTGTAGCTGTGTGATCAGTCCATGTGTGGGTTGTGAGCGGCTGATTCATGGAGGAGGGCAGAGATACAGGATTCTAGAAAGAATGAATAGCAGGTGCATAGGCCCAGGGGCATGTGCTAGTCTCAAGGAGTTGAAAAATGGAGATGAGAAAGAGTGAAACAGCAAAGGAAGAAAGACAGTTCAGGGGTAGGTGGCTGAGCTGGTTTACCTGTAAGGAATGAGGGTTCCATTGTTCAGGGCAGCTGGTGGGCCATGAGCAGGCATTTCACTCATTCACCTGAGCACTGAGCAGGGGTATGTTTCCACAGGCTCATGTGTGCCATTGGCCAAGGACATCTCCCTCAGGAATTGGTTCCTTGGCACTTCGAGGTCTGCTCAGCCACCAGGAGAGCTGAAAGGCATCCTGAGGTGTTGCATACTGCCACAGTATGGTCACACCCAGTGGAAAGTAGGTGTGAAAGGTACAGCCAGACAGGTGATGGTTCTGGTCATGATGGACCTATTAACAGCTGGAGTAAGAGGGGAGAAGGGGTGCAGGAGGTGTGTGATTGAGCAAATAGGATCAAAGCACTTATTGCATCAGTATGTTAATGTTAACAGTTTGGGGAAGCAGGATGTCCAGGTAGGTTTTCTTACTTGTTTTGACTTCTCACTCGCTCTGATCTGCAGCATGGCCATGTTCCTTGGAAACAGGCAGAGCACGGGCTCCAGGAAGTCAGGAAGAGCTGAAGTGAATGCTTCTGTTTCAAGGGCTTGGACTGACCTTTTCATGATGCCAACTTGAACAACATTAAAAATTAAAAGGTACAACCTAATTGAGTTTCCTTGGTTATAACTAAAAATCTCCAGTAATACCTTTTATGTTCAAACAGGTGGGAAACTTCCCAATGGAAAACATAACACAATTATTTTATTGTTACAATTCAAAATTAGGAGAAATCATGCATACCCCACAATAACCCACCTTAATAAAGATTCAGAATGATGAGCACATCTAAACCATTATGTAGAGAATAGGGAAGATAAGATGTCTTCATTAATACCAAAAGCCACAAATCTATAGAAGACACTGTTCATTGATTGGCCCTGCTAGTTTCCAAGTTTTTAATAGTTTATTTATTTTTGCAAAAAAAATGTGATGTGGCTAAAAGATAAATAATACTTACCTTCATTATATATCATCTCCTCCAGAAGTCAGCAGATATAAAACTTCCTTCTGTGATCCCCCCACCCCACCTACTACTCATAGCGTATCTCAGACTGTCATAGTTTACAGGTCAGTCTTTTCAAAGACAGGTATGATGCCTTCTTCATCTTTTAATTATGGTATCTACTTGGGTTTTGGCCCGTACTCTTCAAGAAATGTGCGGGGTTTGGTATATTACCCTACTTATAAGCTAACAAGTTGACCTTTGAGATACATTTACATTCTCTTTAAAACAAAATAACGTAATTTTCTATTGTGGATTTATTCATCAAATGTCTGATCAGGCACTATTCACAATAGCCAAGAGATGGACTCAACCTAAATGTCCATCAACATATGAATGGATTAAAAGATTGTGGTATATATACACAAAGGAATACTACTCAGCTATTAATAAAAATGATATCCTGTCATTTGCAGCAGTATGGACAGAATTGGAAACCATCATGTTAAGTGAAGTAAGTCAGGTGAAGAAAGCAAATAGCACATGAAATCACTCATATGTGGAGTCTAAAAAAAAAAAAGTGGTTCTCATACAAGTAGAGAGTAGAACAATAGTTACTCGGGGTGGAAGGGAGGCAGAAAAAGTAGTGGACTGATGGGTACAAAACTGCTGTCTACCCTAAGCGAGCCACTGTGCAGTACATGCATATATTGAATCAACACACAGTGCTCCACAAATAGTACAAATAAATGCTAACTTTTTAAAAAAGTTAAAGCAGATCAGAGATCATCAGTGATCAAGAGTTTGACTACCAGTGGGCCACCACAAGGGAGTTTTTATGGTGGTAATCAAACTTTCCTTATTTTGACTGTGGTAACAGATACATGACTATGCATTTGTCAAAACTCAAAGAACTGAACAGAAGAAATGTTTTTGTGTTTAATTTAAAAAAATGAATTTTAAAGAAACATGACCCAATGATAAAAGCAGGTATCAGAAATGGATAATTTGTAAGTACTCTTAGCGCATCACTATTTATAGTTCTCTACTGCACTTGAAACTTTCTACCTTATGTCATTGCATTTTCTGTGTGTATGTGGAGTATGTATAAAGCAAATGTACTTCATAGGGCCTGGTTTTCCAAAGCCTTGCAGTTTCAAATATTGACCTTGACAGGAAATTTTTCCCAGGCTATCTAGTCTCTGTTGTAAGATAAAGAATTGTAACACAGCAAGGTTGCTGGCTCAAAGACAGACAGCTTACTTATTGATATGTAAAGATACTCGGAAATTGCTGTAAGAAGAGAATGTTTGCTAAAATCAAACTTTTGTTAATGGATTGACTTAATTGCGTGCTACCAGCTTCTATTGTTAAACTTGTTAAACCGTACTTAAAAACCCCACCTATGTTCACTTCCTGTAACTTTCTGGCCTGAAGAATAAATGCAGGAAGAGAAACCCAATTCTCGGTTAATTTCCCAAATGGAAGGAATGCCTAAAATGCTTCTAGTTTTTCAGGAAACAGGAAGAATAAAATTGTTAGTGTCTCAGAGAGTAAAGATGAGACAGACAGATGGAAAACTCGTCAATTCATGCCAATGGTACATAATCCTTATGTGTTGGTCTTTAATCTGTCCTTTAAGCATTTGCAGTCATAAGGTACCCATTGGCATGAACAAATTGATAAAATAGGATAAGAGTCTCATTCTAGAGTAACATGTTGATAATGCAACAATTCTTACAGATATTCTGAAAAGCTGTATGCAAGTACTTACAGAAAAGTATATATGCAGGTGACTTATGTCAAACATTCCAATCTTGCATGTGTACCTCAGAGTAAGTCTCACTCAATTTCATAGAAGAGGTATTGAGACTTAATATAAAGCCACGGTAATTAAAACAGTGTGATATTGGTGAAAATGTAGACAACATTGCCAGTGGGGAGAAAAAAGAGAGTTCAAAAACAGTACTACATATGTCATCTGACTTATGACATAGGTGATAGTTTAATCCATGAGGAAAAATGTGTAATTTCAGTAACTGGTACTGAATCAATTGGATAACCATGTGAAAATAAATTTGTATCTTGACTCCTACCTCACACCATACACAAAAATTCATTGCAGAGTAATTGCAAACCTAAATGTGAAAAGTTCAAAAAAAAATTCGAAGGAAGACAGGAGAATGTCTTCTTTACCTTCATGGGATAGGTAAAGATTCTTTAAACAAGATAGATAAAGCACTATTTTATCAGAAAGTTGATAAATTGGATTCTATTAAAATTAAAAACTTGTATTTAACAATGAAAACTTGAAAGAGTGAGCAAAATTGTAACTTCAAAACACATTTCCAGAAAAGAACTTGTATCCCAAATATATGAGATACATCTTAACTGAATAAGACAGAATTGACAACTCATTAGAAAAATGATCTGCAAAAAACCTGAACTGACTTCATAAAACATGACAGCAAATGGTCAATAATAATATTAAAAGATATGCAGCTTCACCAGTCATCAGGGGCAGGGAAAGAGGAGATGTTAATTAAATGGTACAAAGTTTTATTTAGATAAGAGGAATAAATTTTAGTGATCTATTGCAAGGCAAGATGACTACAGTTGATAATAGCACATTGCATATTTCAAAATTGCTAAAATAATAGATTTTAAATATTCTCACCACAAAACAATAAGCAGGTGAGATGATGGATATGTTAATTAGCTTGATTTAATCTTTATACCATGTATACATATATCAAAACACACTGTATCTCATAAATATATACAATTATTACATGTCAATTAAAATTTTTTAAAAAGAAATATAAATTAAATCCACAAGGTGACACCACTATTCACCCATTATAAAGGCCAAAATGAAAAAGACAAACAACTCCAAGTGTTGGTGGGTAACATGTCAATTAAAATTTTTTAAAAAGAAATATAAATTAAATCCACAAGGTGACACCACTATGCACCCATTATAAAGGCCAAAATGAAAAAGACAAACAACTCCAAGTGTTGGTGGGTACATGGAGAAACTGAAACTCACCTGCACTGCTGCTGAGAGTTCAGATTCATACAAGAACTTTGGAGAATTGTCTGCCCACATATGCTAAATTTGAGCATCTGCATACCCCATGACTAACATTACACCCCTAGGCATATAACCCAGTAGAGATGCCAACCTAAGTTAACCAAAAGTCATGTACAAAAATGTTCATAGAAGCACTCTTTCGTGGTAACTCAAAACAGAACTAGAACTAACTAAATGCCCGCCACCAATGGAAAGAATAAATTATGGTTATTCACACAGAAAAAAATACTACACAGCAATAAAAAGAGGAAAAAAACTAAGGGTACATGCAACAACATAGATGAAACTCACAGAAATAGTGTTAAATGAAAGAACATGACACAATAGGACACATACTATATGATTACACTTATAACACAAACAGGAAAACCTAATTTATATAGTTTGGGCAGGGTGACCCTCGTGCTGGGCTAATTTGTTGTGAGCAGTGCTCTTTTCCTTGGTCTGGGTTCTGATTACACAGGCATGTTCTGTTTTGCTTACAATAGGTGTGTTCTGGGCAGTATTTAATACTTCAGTATAAAATAAAAATGAAATGTGTTTTAATGATCCATGCTCAGTTCCTTTACATCAATGATATTTATTAACATATTTAAGTGCCATAGAATCTAAACCTTTGTTTCAGAATGACACAAAGAAGTTTCTAATATTAGGAAAACAGTTTATTATCCAATGTCTAGACAATGTGAAAGAACATTTTGAAATAGATTTTTTAATTGCTTATCAGTATTATAGGTTCTTCTCTAATATCAGTGTTCTCTTTCTAAGATACTTGTGCTCTCAAAATTGGGTTATAAAATTGTGATTCAAGGGTGATTTTCACCCAGAATGTTGTTGAGTCACAATAGTAAGTTGCTGTGTTCCTTCAGGAGTGCCAGCAGTAAAGGGGTTCTTACTAGATAGGATATTAAATATTACCACACACAGCTTTTTCCTCCCTCATGCGGTGTGTCCTTCAGGGTTAGCCACAGCTCTGTTCCATGGCGTGGTCTGTGGAATGCTGTGCAGAAGCTCTTCTCTGGAGCATTGCCAGTCCATGGAAAGGAAAATGCAGAAATAGCTAAACACTCACTGACCGTGAGAGCTCTCCCTGGCAGCAACACAGTTCACTTCTAACCACGTCACTTGGTCTGAGCAATTACACGAAGAGGTCCTAATGGCAAAGAAAAGGGCAGTGAAGAAAAACCTTCCCCAAAAAACATTGGTAAACATATTTGAATAATAATACACATAACAAAAACCATGGCTTTATTTTGTTATCTAATCCTAAAAGTAATAAATCAGAGATTTTTGTAAGAGGTTAGTAACTACAGGTAAAATGTAACAATGTCTAGAATCTGTTTCAGAATGATCCAGTGTTGGAGAAATGTGTGTAAGCCAGAAGAGGACAGAGTTGTAAATGAAGCAACACTGGATGTGAGTTGATAAGAGTTAAAGCAGTTCACGGGCCATTGCAATCTTCTACCCACCCCACCCACGTGTATGTTTCAAACATTCGATAATATTTTTTTGTTTTTGTTTTTAAAATTTTTATTTATTATTAGCATATTCATTCTTACAAATGGTGGTGTTTCTTTATGCCCTTTGCCCAACCTATCACTTCCCAAACCCCCTCCCTCCCTCCCTCCCTCCTTCTCTAGTATCCTTAGGTTTGTTCTCTCCTTCTGAAAGTTCAACTTACTGTTGTAGTCTTGTCTTTTCTTTCCTTCATTCCTTCCTTCTTCTCTCCTTCCCTCTCCCCCTCCCTCCTTTCCTTCCTAGCAGCCAGTTATGGATGACACGCAGTATTTCTGTTTCTTTGTCTGGCTTATTTCACTTAAGATAATTTTCTCCAGACTCATTCATGTTGCTGCAAATGGCAGAATTTCATTCTTTTTTATGGCTGAGTAGTATTCCATTATGTATATACACCACATTTTCTTTATCCAGTCATCCGTTGATGGGCACTTAGGCACTTCTCATATTTTGACTGTTGTAAACAGACCTGCAATGAACATGGGAGTGCAGATATCCCTTCAACCTCATGATATCCATTCCTCTGGATATATACCTAGCAGTGGGATTGCTGGATCATATGGTAGTTCTATCTATAGTTGTTTGAGAAGACTCCATACAGTTTTCCATAGTGGTTGTACTAATTTACAGTTCTACCAACAGTGTGGAAGAGTTCCCCTTTCCCCACATCCTTGCCAGCATTTGTTATTCTCTGTCTTTCAAATAGTGGCCAGTGTAACTGAGGTGAGATGATATCTCAATGTAGTTTTGATTTGCATTTATCTGATGACTAGTGAAATGTTGTTGAGTCACAATAGTAAGTTGCTGTGTTCCTTCAGGAGTGCCAGCAGTAAAGGGGCTCTTACTAGATAGGATATTAAATATTACCACACACAGCTTTTTCCTCCCTCATGCTGTGTGTCCTTCAGGGTTAGCCATAGCTCTGTTCCATGGCGTGGTCTGTGGAATGCTGTGCAGAAGCTCTTCTCTGGAGCATTGCCAGTCCATGGAAAGGAAAATGCAGAAATAGCTAAACACTCACTGACCATGAGAGCTCTCCCTGGCAGCAACACAGTTCACTTCTAACCACGTCACTTGGTCTGAGCAATTATACGAAGAGGTCTAATGGCAAAGAAAAGGGCAGTGAAGAAAAATCTTCCCACAAAAACATTAAGAAAAACCTTCCCCAAAAAACATTGGTAAACATATTTGAATAATAATACACATAACAAAAACCATGGCTTTATTTTGTTATCTAATCCTAAAAGTAATAAATCAGAGATTTTTGTAAGAGGTTAGTAACTACAGGTAAAATGTAACAATGTCTAGAATCTGTTTCAGAATGATCCAGTGTTGGAGAAATGTGTGTGAGCCAGAAGAGGACAGAGTTGTAAATGAAGCAACACTGGATGTGAGTTGATAAGAGTTAAAGCAGTTCACAGGCCATTGCAATCTTCTACCCACCCCACCCACGTGTATGTTTCAAACATTCGATAATATTTTTTTGTTTTTGTTTTTGTTTAAAATTTTTATTTATTATTAGCATATTCATTCTTACAAATGGTGGTATTTCTTTATGCCCTTTGCCCAACCTATCACTTCCCAAACCCTCTCCCTCCCTCCATCTCTAGTATCCTTAGGTTTGTTCTCTCCTTCTGAAAGTTCAACTTACTGTTATAGTCTTGTCTTTTCTTTCCTTCATTCCTTCCTTCTTCTCTCCTTCCCAATCCCCCTCCCTCCTTTCCTTCCTAGCAGCCAGTTATGGATGACATGCAGTATTTCTGTTTCTTTGTCTAGCTTATTTCACTTAACATAATTTTCTCCAGACTCATTCATGTTGCTGCAAATGGCAGAATTTCATTCTTTTTTATGGCTGAGTAGTATTCCATTATGTATATACACCACATTTTCTTTATCCAGTCATCCGTTGATGGGCACTTAGGCACTTCTCATATTTTGACTATTGTAAACAGACCTGCAATGAACATGGGAGTGCAGATATCCCTTCAACCTCATGATATCCATTCCTCTGGGCATATACCTAGCAGTGGGATTGCTGGATCATATGGTAGTTCTATCTATAGTTGTTTGAGAAGACTCCATACAGTTTTCCATAGTGGTTGTACTAACTTACAGTTCTACCAACAGTGTAGAAGAGTTCCCCTTTCCCCACATCCTTGCCAGCATTTGTTATTCTCTGTCTTTCAAATAGTGGCCAGTCTAACTGAGGTGAGATGATATCTCAATGTAGTTTTGATTTGCATTTATCTGATGACTAGTGAAAAAAGGTGAAAATAACAGCTCATAGTAATAGAAAAATCCTTAACACCTATGGAAAAAAAGAGTTACAAAGCAGGCCAGAGACTACCTACTCTGGAAAGGCCAGCTTGTCAGGTTAGTTTGGAGCTGACACCTGGGAATTGCACTGGTAAACAGTTGCCTACACTGACACAGAACTTTCCCTAAATGACAAGAGTGTCTCACCTGCCTAACAATACCATTATGCAAACTATATAGCTTATGCTGAACACCTGCCATCCTTCCAGGGGTCTCAAATCTCAGTCCATGACAGACAGAGGTGCCTCCATGGCAGCCAGTGATAATTGCCCTGGGGGAAGACTCCCTAAAGAGTTCCCTGATGAACATTTCACAACTCATTGCTGGAGTAATTCAGGGTCTGGGAAACCTGTTCCTAGTTTCCTCTGGACATCGTCCCATGCATGTTTTCTCTTTGCTGATTTTGCTTTGTATCTTTTTGCTGTAATAAATCATAACCATGAGTAATCATACACTGAGTCCTGTCAGTGGTCCTAACAAATCATTGAAACTAGGGGTGGTCTTAAAGACACCCAGCATAATGGCATATTAAACAAAACCAAAATCAATGAGTTTCTAAGCCATTAAATAAATTATTCAACTCTTCTTGCAGCTCTGACATGTAAAGGGCTTGAAAATGGTCACTCCCACCATCACAACAAGAAACTGTGGGCAAACTGAAAATTAATGATTTAGCTTATACTCATCAAAGAGCTGAGGTTGCAAAGCAGACTGCCACCCCACAATCTGGAGAAACAGGAGAATCTAAAGAAATGTAGCACCAGAGATTTTCTTATCCTGGAGGAGAAGCGACTGGAGTCCATAAGCAGCAGGACCTCATATTGTACTAGGAACTTTGGCAAGTTACTGGAGGCTGGGTGTGAATTAGCAAGAGAGTGAGACACTCCTCAGGGCTGTCGTCATATGTGGGGAGGGTGCTCACATTTGGTGCCTTTTCCTCCAGGAACCCAAGAGGTTCTCACGGAGAGGACCCGAGAAAAAGCCCCTCATGACCTCGACTAAGAGAGGAGAGATGACCCCAAGGGACTTCCCAAGGGAAAGAGGATGCACAGAAACATCATCCCACCTGAAGAAAGAGTCCCGTTCAGCCTGCTCTGGCCTTCCTGGACATGAGTCTTTAAGAAGAAAGACTGAAAATGCTGCAGAAAGGGAAGGGAGTTGACTCGGAAAAGTCAAGACCCTAAAAGAGGGATGAAAACATTGTAAAGGTCACATCCCGAGCCATAGGACCCCAAGAGATAAAGACATAATAAGAAAGTTCTAGAACACTTCTCCTTCTCCCTCATTATTCCATCACACCAACAAGTTTCCAGCATAATATCAATGGAGTCCAGCTGAAAGTGCTGGAAGACACAGACTCTATCTGACAGTCTAAGTTCAAAGTATCATCTAAACATGCATGGATGAGACTCAAGTTGCAATTCATCCTGAGGCAAATTCACCTTCAGCTGAAAGCCTGTGAAATCAAATAGGTTATGTGCTACCAAAATGGTGGGACAGGCATTGGATAGACATTCCTATTCCAAAAAGAAGCAATAGGAAAGAAGAAAGGAGTAACAAGTTGCATGTAAGTACAAATCCCAAAAGGCAAACAGCATTAAATCCTACAGCTTGAGAATAATCTTCTTTGACTCTACGAACCATCCAATAAGCCTTCCAAACTCACTGGGATGGGAGTAGGTCTCCAAGGCTCCATGGGACCTTTCCTCCATAGCTTTTCTAGGCAAAGTTTCTTGCTACAGCTTTCATAGATTGGAGTCAGGTACCTGTGGCTCTCAGCATGGGATCGCATTCGGTCGACTCTATAGTTCTGAGGTCTAAGGGACAGCCCTGCTCACAGGTCTCCACTGGGCATTTCCCTGGTTAGGGAGGCTCTGAAGTGGCCCTGCCCCTGCAGCACTTTTCTGCCTGGGCCCTGAGGCTCTCTGAGGCATCTTTTGAAATCTAGGTGGAGGTAGCTATCCCC
>NW_007735616.1:24361-27604 GCF_000696425.1 Galeopterus variegatus
TGCCCTCTGGAGTGGCAGCCTGAGCCCTGGGCCTGCTTGAGCCACAGCTGGGACAACTGAGGAACAGTGCACTGGAATATGGGGAGCAAGACTTGGAGTGGCCCTAGGCAGTGAGCCCCAAGGTCCCATGGGCCATCCCCATGGCACAATCTGCCCTCAAGAGCCTGGCACTCTGGGCCTGTAATGGAAGTGGCAGCCTTAAAGTCCCTGAAATGCCGCTGGAGTCATTCTCCCATCATCTTGATGAATAGTATCCAGCTTCTTACTATCCATGCTAATTCCCACACCAAATGGTAGCTTGGCCACACCATGGGTGTTCTTTCCTAAACACACATTTTAATTCTTTACATGGGCAGGCTGAGAATTTTCCAAACCTTTACATTCTGCTTTCCTTTTAATTGTAAACTCCATTTTTTAAATAATTTCACTATTCTCATATTTTACCTTAAGCAATTAAGAGAAACCATGAAACACCCTAAACACTTTGCTTAGAAACTTCTGCAAAATGTCCTCGTTTGTTGCTCTTAATTTCTACCTTCTACAAAGCATTAGGACGCAGAGATAATTCAGCTAAGTTCTTTGTCACTTTATAGCAAGGATGGGCTTTCCTCTAGTTTTCAATAAGATATTCCTCATTTCCTTCTAAGACCTCATCAGAATAGCCTTTAATGTCCATATTTCTATCAGCATTCTGTTCATGACCACTTAGATAATCTCCAGGTCTGAAGCTTCCTCTATAGCTCTTTTCTTCTGAACTCTCACCAGAATCACACCTAATGCTCCATTCATGGCAAACCAGAGATAAAAGAAACATCCCACCTTAAAAAGAAATGAGGATAAGAATTACAATGGACTTCTTATAAGAAACCAAATAAGCAAGAACAGAATGGAATGAAATATTTAAAGTGATAAAAGAAAACTGCCAATCTGGAATTATACACACAGAAATTATTCTTCAAAAGTGAAGAAAAATAGAATTTATCAGGTAATAAAAAACAGAGAATTTATTGCCGGCAGACCTACCCTGAAAGATATGTTTAAAAAAATTCTTCAGGCAAAAGGAAAATAGTAACAGTAAGAAACTTGTATCTGTGTAAAGGAAGAGTGCTAGAGAATGAGTGAATGAAAGTAAAATAAAAGTCTTAAAATTCTTATTCTCAATTGATCTGAAAGATCACTGTCTGTTTAGAGCAACAGTGTAACTGTGCTGGGTGATGTGGCAGGTGCATAGTAAACGGTAGCAATGCCACAAGGCACAGAGGCGGGAAAGGTGCACTGCTGGGCCACGCCAGAAGCAGCACAGACTTACATAAAGTTAGACATACAGTGCTTTAAACATATATGGTAAACCCTAGGGCAACCACTAAAAAGACATTTTAAGTATAAATGATATTCCAAGGGGGAGATAAATGGAATTATGTAAAATGCTCAACTAAAACCAGAGAAGGCAGAAAAGGAGCACAGTAGGGGGAGCACACAGAAACAATGCAACAAATAGAAAAAGTTACAAAGATGGCAGATTTTAGCTCAGTTACATTGATAATCACGTAATTGAGAACAGTCTAAGCACAGCAGTTATGAGACAGATTAACAGAATGGATGAAAAAACGAGACTGAACTGCGTGATGTGTTCAGGAAACCCACTTGAAGTGTAAAGACACAGACAGGCCTATGGTGAAGGGTTGGGGAAAGTGATGTCATGCTAACGCTAATCAGGAGAAAAACAGAGCAGCTCTACGACCTTCAGACAAAGCAGACCAGAGTTAGGTAGTATTACAGGGATATCGAGGGACATTACATAGTGATGAAGAGGCCAACTCTTCAAGAAGACAATCCTGAACATGTATGCACCTCACAACACAGCATCAGAATGCAGGAGGCAACTGATCCATCCAGCAGGCTCAAAATCAGGATATAGATGACCTGAACTGTCAATTAAGTTGTTCTAATTAACATAGAATACTCCATCCACCACAGCAGAATACATGTTCTTCACAAATGTACATGATATAGATGACCTGAACTGTCAGTTAAGTTGGTCTAATTAACATAGAATACTCCATCCACCACAGCAGAATACATGTTCTTCACAAATGTACATGGAACATTCATCAAGATTGATCATTCAGATCCATAAAGTACACCTTAACAAAACAAGTTGTTCTTCAATTCACAACTAGCACTCAAACACAGCAGCTCTGAATCCTATCCTGAGGAGAAACAGCTTTTTAGCTTCAACCCTTCATTACGTGTAACTTGTTTCCACTGGAGATCACGTTGCAAACAGTAGCGATCTATGCAACATATACTCTATACTCTAGCTAGTCGATCCTGGTCAATTATACTTTCATTATGAAAACTATGCAAAATGAGAAAGGTCTGAAAGTGAAAATACTATGGAAAACTCTGTCTACTGTTCAAGTCCTTGGGAGAATAGAGCAAGGCCCAATGGTACTATCACCACCCTTCGATAGGATCTTCAAAAAATTGTTTTGGTCTGTACAGAAAATGAAAAAATAATAGTTCAAGCACACATTTGAAGACAGAAAACTACCACTTAAGGGATTATTCTCACTAATCTCATGTTGGTAAGTAAAATGCCACAGAATTGTTTCGAATTCTCCGGAGCTAAATGTACGAAATCATACTACCTCAAATGCTAATGATGAACAGGAACAACCTCACTTAATGTCTGCAGCACGTTGTTGATTATAAATGGTGGTTTATACCACCAAAATAATAAAGAAATTATATATCATAATCTCTCTAGAGGAAACAAATTTATACCTTTGCCAACATCTGCTAACAGGCTGAACCCTGTGGCTTTGAGAGGGTCTGTGCACTGGTGAGATGTCAATGGCCAAGCTTTACAGTGAACATAGAATGGGTATATTTTTCTAATTATGAGAATGGACTAGGAAAGATTTATTTTTACTTGTAAAAGGTGGCATATACTTCAGTCTGTAAGCACAGATACAATTAAATCAATATCAAATAACAGCATAATGCACATTGAGTCTGAATTCTCAACTAATCGGGTATCAAATCTGATAAAATTTCAGAAGAAATCCAACCTTCCCTGTGGTAGCTGCATAACACTACAGTAACAGTCAAGAAATTAATAAAGAACAAAATGGGTAGTCCAACTTGTAACTACAGTTCTAATTCAAAAACACGAACTTAAGTCATAGAGAATGCTCTGATTTAGCGAAATTATTCATGCATTTTCATAGCTAAATCATT
>NW_007735616.1:27706-29314 GCF_000696425.1 Galeopterus variegatus
TTATTCTCACTAATCTCATGTTGGTAAGTAAAATGCCACAGAATTGTTTCGAATTCTCCGGAGCTAAATGTACGAAATCATACTACCTCAAATGCTAATGATGAACAGGAACAACCTCACTTAATGTCTGCAGCACATAGTTGATTATAAATGGTGATTTATACCACCAATTAATAAAGAAATTATATATCATAATCTCTCTAGAGGAAACAAATTTATAACCTTTGCCAACATCTGCTAACAGGCTGAACCCTGTGGCTTTGAGAGGGTCTGTGCACTGGTGAGATGTCAATGGCCAAGCCTTACAGTGAACATAGACTGGGTATATTTTTCTAATTATGAGAGTGGACTGGGAAGGATTTATTTTTACTTGTAAAAGGTGGCATATACTTCACTCTGTAAGCACAGATACAATTAAATCAATATCAAATAACAGCATAATGCACATTGAGTCTGAATTCTCAACTAATCGGGTATCAAATCTGATAAAATTTCAGAAGAAATCCAACCTTCCCTGTGGTAACACTACAGTAACAGTCAAGAAATTAATAAAGAACAAAATGGGTAGTCCAACTTGTAACTACAGTTCTAATTCAAAAACACGAGCTTAACTCAAGTCATAGAGAATGCTCTGATTTAGCGAAATTATTCATGCATTTTCATAGCTAAATCATTTTCTCCAAAAAGAATTAAAAATCTGTACATCAGTTTTACAGTCCTTGAACCCGGGAATATACTAAAAAATGAAAAGTCTGTAGTGATAAAGGCTGAATGTTATTATACTGTCTGTCGTGTGCCATTTATACAGTCATAAACTCTTGACACGATACTCTTCCCCACTTGTGAGAGTTACAACATTCACTTCGAACATACACTCATAGGAATAAATCCCATATTCTATGCCCTCAACAGCTCTGCTGTTACTTTCATTATGCCTCAGAGTAAGAAATCACCAAATACTTCATCTAATGAACCCAAATTGCAGAAGAGGTACTCTTTTTTTTTTTTTTTTCCGTGTTATGTGCTCTAGTTTTGAACTCTGAGATCTGTGGATAGACTATGGGGGTTTGTGAACTCTCTGAAACTACCTGCAGTAATGTGTGTGTGTGTGTGGGTATGTATGTGGGTATGTGTGTATATGTGTGTGTTCATATGTGTGTAGTGTGTGTATGTGTGTCCACGTGTGTATACATCTGTATGCTCATGTGTGTGTGAAAGAGAGAGTGCATGTGCATGTGTGTGAGTGCTTGTGTGTTTGACTGTGTATGTGTGCATGCTTATGTGTGTGTGTGGAGGCAGGAGAGGGAAATCATGCTTTTTTTCCCAGGAGAGTGTCCTTAGTTGTCATCAGGGGCTCAAAAGGGTCTGTGCACTACCTCCTCCTAAAATGTAAGAACGACTGCAGAAGGACGGCTTGCTTATGCTATCAATTTTGAGTAAGATTACTCTTCCCATATTTCATCAAACTGCACCTGAACAAGGAGGCTATCAAGGGGATCACACTAATTTATTTCTAAAATAAGCTTGGTATTTGTTGGTCTTTAAAGGCACCACAGTTATGTTGTTAAGATGTGAAGCCTCACCATAACTTGAAAGTGAAAAAAAAAA
>NW_007735616.1:29643-55739 GCF_000696425.1 Galeopterus variegatus
AAAAAAAAAAGGTTGTTCCATTTTTAAAGTTAAATTATGAAATTGACACATAGTAGAGAGAAAAAAATTACAAATAATCTTAACACACATCATGTCTTCCAAGGCTGCAACAGTTGGATTCAATGTGGAGTAAGAAATGCTGCATCTATCAAAAAAGAGTCCCACCAGCCACTGAAGAATAGAGATGGAGCATAAAGGCCAGCCAGGCCAGGCTGATGTAGGTACTGTCCAGAGCTGAGGAGGCCTGAGCTGGTATTTTTTAGTATTTCAATACCTTTGATGAAACCATTCTTATTGTGACTATAGGTCTAGTGAATTTACCCACTGGGCATCAATATTCTAGAATCTAGAACCTGCAAGACTGGCAGCATTGTGACACATTGTGTATCTGGCTGTAGTGCCTGGACCCAAAGCCAGGAAATAATGCCCTTTTATACACTATAGGACATTAAGTAGTAGAAAGGAGATTACTATTTGGAGAAGGTAGGACAGAATTAAAACATTCTGAAAAAGAGAAGGGGTGTATTGAGAGGTTAGAGAGAAGGGAAATGAAGTAAAAGAGATTTGGAAGCTTCTTGGGGAGAGTTTGAGAGAGCCAGTGGCTGTTGGCCACAGAGATTTAAGATGTGGAGCAAACAAGTCCAGTTGGAGTTTTACAGCTGACGTGTTCTAGATTACATCTCTGTCTTTCCTACATCCTCCTTGGTAATGCTTAATAATGCATTTGTGCAAATCACCTGTTATTTTGGAGAAATCCAAAGAAGAGGCTAAGGAAAATCTGAAATTTGAGTAACACTTGAAGCAATCAGTTAAACTAATCTCCTTCTTTTGTTTCTAAGATTATCAAGAAGTTTTCTGAATGGATTTAATTACCTGAAAATTTTTTCCCCTTAAATTAAAAATCATACATGTTTGTGGAGTACAGTGTGCTGCCTTAATACATGTATATAATGTTCAATGATTCAGCTAGGGTAGATAGCATATCCATCATCTAAACATTTATCTTTTTTCAGTGATGATTACAGTTAAGATCTCTTTTCCATCTATTTAGAAATACACAATATAATATTATTAGCTGTCGTCAGCCTAGAACACCAGAATATATTCTTCCTATCTACTGTAATTTTGTAACTGTTAATCCACCTCTCCCACCCCCTTCACCAACCCACACTTGCTTCCCTGCCTTTAGTAACCATTATTCTATTCTCTGTTTCTATGAGAACAACTTTTTTTTTTTTTTAGATTCCATATATAAGTGAGACTATGTAGTATTTGTCTTTCTGTGCATGGCTTACTTTGCTTAATGTAATGGTCTTTAGTTTCATCCATGTTGCTGCAAAAGACAGAATTTAATTTTTGTAACTGAATGCTATTCCATTTTGTATATACACCACAGTTTTAAACCCATTCATCTGTTGATGACATTCAGGTTCATTCCATCTCTCGGCTATTGTGAATAGTGCTGCAATAAATATGGTAGTGCAGATGTCTCTTCATATATTGATTTCATTTCCTTTGGATATATGCCTAGTAGTGAGATAGCTGAATCATAGGGTAGATCTATTTTTAGTGTTTTTGAGAAACCTTCATACTGTTTTCCATAATGGCTGTATTTTTACATTCCCATCAACAGTGTATAACAATTCCCCTTTCTATGCGTCCTCACCAATATTTGTTATTTTCTGTGCTTTTGAGAATAGTTTGTCCTAAATGGAGTGAGATGGTATCTCATGTGGTTTTAGTTTTCATTTCCGTGATGATTAGTGATGTTGAGCATTTTATCATGTGTCTGTTGTCTATTTGTATGTCTTCATTTGAGAAATGTTTATTCAGGTCCTTTGCCATTTTTAACTGGGTTATTTGTTTGCTTTTGTTTTTGTTTTGCTGAGTTGTTTGAGTGTCATATATTCTGGATATTAGCCCCTTTTCAGATGCATAGTTTGCAAATATTTTCTCCCACTCTGTACATTGTCTCTTCATTTTGTTCATTGTTTCCTTTGCTGTGAAGAACCTTTTTAGTTTGATGTAATCCCATTTTTCAGTTTTTGATTTTGTTTCCTGTGCCTTCAAAGTCTTGTTCAAAAAAGTATTGCCCAGTCCAATGTCATGTAGCATTTATCCTATGTTTTCTTTAAGTAGTTGCATGCTTTGGGGTCTTAAATTTAAGTCTTTAATCCATTTAGAGTTTATTTTTCTGGACGATGACAGATAGGGATGTAGTTTCAATCTTCTGCATGTGCATGTCCAGTTTTCGCAGAATCATTTATTGATGAGGCTGTACTTTCCCCAATGTACTTGTATAATCTCAGCACCTTGGTCAAAAATCAGTTGGTTGTAAATGCATGGATTTATTTCTGGGCTCTCTATTCTGTTCCATTGCTCTATTTGTCTGTTTTTATGCCTCTTGTTAACTCTTTTGGTTACCATAGCTATATAGTATATTTTGAAGTCAGGTGGTGACTTGTCCTCTAGCTTTGTTCTTTTTGCTCAAGATTGTTTTGGCTATTCGGGGTCTTTTGTGGTTCCATATATGGTTTTAAGATTGTGTTTTCTATTTCTGTAAAGAATATCATTGGTATTTTGTTAGGAATTGCATTAAATCTGTAGATTGCTTTGGGTAGTGTGCTAGTCTGTTTCTGTTAATTATAACAGAATACCTGAAACTGGGTATATTTCTGTTGATTATAACAGAATACCTGAAACTGGGTATAAAGAAATGAAATATGTTTCTTACAGTTTTGGAGACCGGGAAGTCCATGGTCCTGGGAACTCTCTACAGAGTCTCATGGCAACCAGAGTATCACACGGTGAGGATAGTCTGTGCAAGAGAGCTAACCTTCTCATCTGCTGTCCTTATAAATCCATCAGAACCGTGCCCATAACAATTCATTAAACCATCAATCCATTACTCCATGAATGGATTAACCCATTCATGAGGGCACAATCCTCACAATCCAATCACTTCTTAAAGGCCCCACCTTTCAAATATCAGAGTCAAATTTCCCACCCTCTTAACATTGTGAAAGTGGGGATTAAGATTGCAAAACATGAACACTTGAGGGAAACATTTGACCAATAGCAGGGAGTATAAACATTGTGATAATATTAATTCCTCCAACCCATAAACATGAGATATCTTTCCATTAATTTTGTCATCTTCAATTTCTTCATCAATATTTTATAGCAATCATTGTAGAAATATTTCACCTCCTTGGTTAAATTTACTCCTGGGTATTTCATTTTTTGGTAGCTACTGTAAATGGGATTACTTTCTTGATTTCTTTTTTCAGATATTTCATTATTGGCACATAGAAATGCTACTGACATTTGTATGTTAATTTTGTTAACTACAACTGTACTGAATCCATTTATTAGTTCTAGCATTTTTTGGTGTATTCTATTAGAATTTTCTATATATATATATGATCATGTCATTTGCAAATAGGGATAGTGTGACTTCCTTCTTTCTAATTTGGATGCTGTTTATTGATTTCTCTTGCCTATTGCTCTGGTTATACCTTCCAGTACTAGGAGAGTGGGAAAAGTGGACATCCTTGTCTTGTTCCAGATCTTAGAGGAAAAGCATTCAATTTTGGTTCACTCAGTGTGATATAGCTGTGGGTTTATAATATATGGCCTTAATTGTGTTGAGATACTTTCCTTCTGTACCTAATTTGTTGAGTGTTTTTATCGTGAAGAGGTATTTAATTTTATCAGAAGCTTTTTCTACATCTATTGAAATGATTGTATAGTTTTCGTCCTTTATTCTATTGATGTGACATATCACATTTATTTATTTGCATATGTTAAACCATCCTTGCATCCCTGGAATAAATCTCGCTGGATTGTGGTGAATCATCTTTTTAATGTGTTGTTTAATGTGTTGGATTAGGCTCACTAGTATTTTGTTAAAGGCATTTGCATGTATGTTTATCAGGAATAAGGGTCTATACTTTTCTTTTTTTGTTGTGTTCTTTTTCAATTTTGGTATGGGTGTAATGTCAGTCTTGTGGAATGAATTTGGAAGTATACCTTCCTCTTCAACTTTTTGAAGGAATTTGAAAAAAATGATATTACTTCTAACTTAAATGTTTGGTAGAATTAAACTGTGAAGCCATCTGGTACTGTGCTTTTCTTTGTTAGGAGACTTTTTATTATGATTTCAATCTCATTACTCATTACTGATCTGTTTAGGTTTTCTAATTCTTCATGATTTAACATTGATAAGTTATATGTGTCCAGGAATTTATCCATTTCTTCTAGATCTTCCAGTTATGTTAGCATTCACCATAGTTTCCTATGACCCTTTTTTATTTCTGTGGTATCAGTTGTAATGTCTCCTTTTTCAATTCTGATTTTATTTTCATATTTTCTCTTTTATTTTTAGTCTAACTAAAGGTTTACTAATTTTGTTTATCTTTTCAAGAAGTCAACTATTTGTCTCATTAATCTTTTGAATTATTTTTAATCTCTAATTCTTTTATTTCTTCTCTGATCTTTGTTATTTCTCTTAGTCTAACTAAAGGTTTACTAATTTTGTTTATCTTTTCAAGAAGTCAACTATTTGTCTCAATCTTTTGAATTATTTTTAATCTCTAATTCTTTTATTTCTTCTCTGATCTTTGTTATTTCTCTTCTCCTATTAATTTTGGATTTGGTTTGTTCTTTTTATTCTAGTTCCTTGAAATGTAACATTAGGTTGTTTATTTGAAGTCTTTTTACTTTCTTTATATGGGGATTTATTGCTATAAACTTCCCTCTTAGAACTGTTTTTGCTGTATCTAATAGGTTCTGGTATGTTGTGCTTTCATTTTCATTTGCCTCCAGGAATTTTTTAATTTCTTCTTTGACCTATTCATTTGTTAGGTGCATGTTGCTTAGTTTCCATGTATTTTTACACTTTCCAATGTGTCCCTTCTCTTATATTCCATTGTGGTCAAAAAAGATAGTTGACATAGTTTCGCTTTCTTTGAATTTGTTTGAGACTTGTTTTGTGATCTAACATATGGTCTGTGGAGAATGTTCCAAGCCCTGCAGAGATGAATGTGTATTCTGTAGTTGTTGGGTGATATGTTCTATAAAAGTCTGTTGGGTTCACTTTGTCTAGGGCAAGGATTAACTGTGATGTTCTTGGATGATTTTCTGTCTGAATGACTTGTCCATTACTGAAAGAAGGGTGTTGAAGTTCCCAGCTATTATTTTAGTGGAGTCTATCTCTCCCATTAGATCCAATAATATTAGCTTTACATAGCTTGGTGCTCCAAAGTTTGCTGCATACATACTTAGAATTGTTATATCCTCTTAATGAACTGATCCATTTATTACTATAAAATGACCTTCTTTACCATTTTTTACTCCTCTTGACCTGAAGTCTGTTTTATCTGATATAAGTGTGATTGCCCTTGCTGTTTCCTGGTTTCCATTTGCATGGAATATCTTTTTTCATCAGTTCATTTTCAGACTGTGTATCTTTATAGGTGAAGTGAGTTTCTTGTAACAGCACACTGTTGGCTCATGTTTTACAATCCATTCAGCCACTCTGTATTTTAATTTGGGGATTTAATCAATTTAAATTTAAAGTTATTATTGATAGATAAGGACTTATTACTGCCATTTTGTTGCTATTTCCTGTTTGGGTTTTTTTTGTAGATCCTTTTGTCCTTTTGTCTGTATTATTGTCTTCCTTTGTAATTAAGTGATATCCTCTAGTAGTAAATGTTTATGTTACACTATTTATTTTTCATATATCTATTATAATTTTGTGTTATGGTTACCATGAGACCTACAAAAAACATTATATGAGCAAACTTCAACAAGATCATGAAAAAAATGAAATTAAGAGATAAAATTAAATTTATCAACTTTATCTCTCTACATAAGCTCCATCAAGTTCAAGACGCTTTTGTAAGTGATGATACCAATCATTTAGACCATCTCTAAAGAATTGAAGGTCCTGGCACTTTAACTATGTCAATGCAATCTTTTGTTGTTGCTGTTTGGTTCTGGGGGTTTTTTTGTTTTGTTAATTTTATTTTATTTTGTCAATATACAATGTGGTTGATTATTGTGGCCAATTACCAAAACCTCCCTCCCTCCTCCCTCTGCCCCCTCCCTCCCAACAATGTCCTTTCTGTTTGCTTGTCATATCACCTTCAAGGAATTATTGTAATTGTTGTGTCTTCTTCCCTCCCCTGCCCCAGGTTGTTTGTGTATTTATTTACTTATTTTTAGCTCCCATGAATAAGTGAGAACATGTGATATTTCTCTTTCTGTGCCTGACTCGTTTCACTTAATATAATTCTCTCTAGGTCCATCCATGTCATTGCAAATGGCAGTATTTCATTCTTTTTTATAGCAGAGTAGTATTCCACTTGTAGATATAACATATTTTCCGTATCCACTCATCTGATGACAGACTTGTGGGCTGATTCCTACTCTTAGCTATTGTAAAGAGTGTTACAATGAACACTGGTGAAGAGGTATACCTTCGACTTGATGATTTCCATTCTTCTGGGTATATTCCCAGCAGTGGGATAGCTAAGTCATATGGTAGATCTATCTGCAATTGTTTGAGGAACCTCCATACCATTTTCCATAGAGGCTGCACCATTTTGCAGTCCCACCAACAATGTGTGAGAGTTCCTTTTTCTCCACAACCTCGCCAACATTTATCATTCACAGTCTTTTGGATATTAGCCATCCTTACTGGGGTGAGATGGTATCTCAGTGTGATTTTGATATGCATTTCCCGGATGCTGAGTGATATTGAGCATTTTTTCATGTGTCTGTTGGCCATTCGTATACCTTCCTTTGGGAACTGCCTACTTAGCTCTTTTGCCCATTTTTTAATTGGGTTACTTCTTTTTTTGTTGTAAAGTTGTTTCTTTTTTTTTTTTCATACTGAAGCCTATCCTGTTGATTTTTAACAGCCTTATCGAGGCATTTGACATACAATAAACTGAACTTAAAGTGTACAATTTGATAAGTTTTAACATACATATACATCTGTGAAATATACCCATGATTAAAATAATGAACATATTCATCATCCAAAAGTTTCCTTGTGCCTCATGATAATTCCACCCTTGTGTCTTCCCCATTCCCAGGCAATCACTGATCTATAAGGATTAGTTTGCATTTTTTACAACTGTACATAAATGGAATCATACCATATGCATTTTTAGTCTGGCTCCTTTCCCTCGGTATGATTATTTTAGATCCATCCAAATTGTTGCATGTACCAAAGTTCACTTCTTTTTATTGCCAAGTAGTATCCCTCTGTATGGATATACCACCATTCATTTATCCATACATTGGTTGATGGACGTTTGGTTATTTCCAGGTTTTGGCTATTCTGAATCATACTGCTAGGTACATTCGTGTACAAGTTCTATATGGACATATGTTTTCATCTCTCTCAGGTAAACACCGAGGAGTGGAATAGCTAGATCATATCACAGGTGTATGTTTAACCTTTCAAGAGACTGCCAAAGTATTTTCTAACATGGTTATACTGTTTGATATTCTTTTTTTTTTTCTTTAAATTTTTATTTTGTCGATATACAATGTGGTTGATTATTATGGCCCATCACCGAAACCTCCCTCCCTCCTCCCTCTCCCCGCTTCCACCCAACAATGTCCTTTCCGTTTGCTTGTTGTAACAATTTCAAAGGATTGTAGTTGTTATAACTTCTCCCCACCCCCCACACCCGGTTATTTTTTGTGTGTGAGTGAATTTATTTATTTATTTTTAGCTCCCACCAATAAGTGAGAACATGTGGTATTTCTTTTTCTCTGCCTGACTCGTTTCACTTAATATTATTCTCTCAAGGTCCATCCATGTTGTTGCAAATGGCAGTATTTCATTCATTTTTATAGCTGAGTAGTATTCCATTGTGTAGATATACCACATTTTATGTATCCACTCATCTGACGATGGACATTTCGGCTGGTTCCAACTCTTAGCTATTGTAAAGAGTGATGCAATGAACACTGGAAAACAGGTATAACTTCGACTTTATGATTTCCAATTCTCTGGGTATATTCCCAGCAGTGGGATAGCTGGGTTGTATGGTAGATCTATCTGCAATTGTTTGAGGAACCTCCATACCATTTTCCATAGAGGCTGCACAGTAAAAAATAAAACTACAGGCCACTATCCTTGGTGAATATAGATGCAAAAATCCTCAATATAATACTAGCAGTAAAAAATAAAACTACAGGCCACTATCCTTGGTGAATATAGATGCAAAAATCCTCAATATAATACTAGCAGTAAAAAATAAAACTACAGGCCACTATCCTTGGTGAATATAGATGCAAAAATCCTCAATATAATACTAGCAGTAAAAAATAAAACTACAGGCCACTATCCTTGGTGAATATAGATGCAAAAATCCTCAATATAATACTAGCAGTAAAAAATAAAACTACAGGCCACTATCCTTGGTGAATATAGATGCAAAAATCCTCAATATAATACTAGCAGTAAAAAATAAAACTACAGGCCACTATCCTTGGTGAATATAGATGCAAAAATCCTCAATATAATACTAGCATCCTTTCTCATCTGTATATTTTGCAAATATTTTCTCCCACTCTGTTGGTTGTCTTTTAACTCTGTTAATTGTTTCTTTTGCTGTGCAGAAGCTTTTTAGTTTGATATAATCCCATTTGTTTATTTTTCCTTTGGTTGCTCGTGCTTTGGGGGTCGTATTCATGAGGTCTGTGTCCAGTCCTATCTGCAGAAGTGTTTCTTTAATAAGTTTTCTTTAATAAGTTTTATTGTTTCAGGGTGTATATTTAATTCTTTAATCCATTTCGAGATGATTTTAGTATATGGTGAGAGGTATGGGTCTAGTTTCATTCTCCTGCATATTGATATCCAGTTATCCCAGCACCATTTGTTGTAGAGGCAGTCTCTTCACCAGTGTGTAGGCTTGGTGCCTTTGTCAAAGATCAGATGGTTGTAGGTGTGTAGGTTGACTTCTGGATTCTCTATTCTATTCCATTAATCAGCATGTCTGTTATTATGACAGTATCATGCTGTTTGGGTTATTATAGTTTTGTAGTATAGTTTAAAGTCAGGTAGTGTTATGCCTCAAGCTTTATTTTATTTATTTATTTGTTTGTTTGTTTGTTTGTTTGCTCCAAATTGCTTTGGCTGTGCATGTGGTATTTCTTTTTCTGTGCCTGACTCATTTCACTTAACATAATGCCTTTTGTTATTCTATATAAATGTCTGGATAGTTTTTTCTACTTCTGAGAAAAATGTCATTGGAATTTTAATAGGGATTGCATTGAATTTGTGTATCACTTTGGGTAGTATGGATATTTTCACAATGTTGGTTCTTCCAATCCAAAAGCATGGGACATCTTTCCATCTTCTTGTGTCCTCTTTAATTTCTCTCAGCAGTGGTTTGTAGTTCTCATTATAAAGATTTTTCACATCCTTAGTTAACTCAATTCCTAAGTATTTTATTTTTTGGTGGCTATTGTATATGGGCAAGCTTTCTTGATTTTTCTTTCTGTGTGTTCACTATAGGAGAATAGATATGCTACTGATTTTTGTGTGTTGATTTTGTATCCTGCTACTTTGCTGAAATCCTTTATCAACTCCAAGAGTTTTTCTGCAGAGGCTTTAGGCTGATTGATATACAGGATCTTGTCATCTGCAAAGAAGGACAGTTTGACTTCATCTTTTCCAATCTGGATGCCCTTTATTTCCTTCTCTTCTGATTGCTCTGGCTAGTACTTCCAACACTATGTTGAATAGGAGTGATGAGAGTGGGTATCCTTGTCTAGTTGCTGTTCTTAAAGGAAAAGCTTTCAGCTTTTCCCCATTCAAGATGATATTGGCAGTGGGTTTATCATATATGACTTTAATTATGTTGAGATACTTTCCATCTATACCTAACTTATAGAGAGTCTTTGTCATGAATGAATGTTGAATTCTATCAAATGCTTTTTCAGCATCTATAGAGATGATCATATGATCCTTGTGTTTGATTTTATTAATATGGTGTATCACATTTAATGATTTGCATATGTTGAAACAACCTTGCATCCCTGGAATGAATCCCGCTTGATCATGGTGTATAATTTTGCATATGTGTTGCTGTACTCTGTTAGCTAGTATTATATTGAGGATTTTTGCATCTATATTCACCAAGGATATTGGCCTGTAGTTTTATTTTTTACTCGTATCTTTACCGGGTTTTGGTATCAGGGTGATGCTTGCTTCATAGAATGAGTTTGGGAGAATTGCCTCTGTTTCAATCCTTTGGTATACTTTGTAGAGAATTGGTGTCAATTCCTCTTTGAATGTTTGGTAAAATTCTGATGTGAATCCATCTGGTCCTGGGCTTTTCTTTGTTGGGAGCCTTCTGATAACAGCCTCAATCTTTTTTATTGTTATTAGTCTGTTCAGATTTTCTACATTTTTTGGCTCAGTTTTGGTAGCTTGCGTGTATCCAGAAATTTATCCATTTCCTCCAGATTTTCAAATTCGTTGGCATATAGTTGTTTATAGTAGTCTCGAATGATTCCTTGTATTTTAGATGTATCAGTTGCACTATTGCCTTTCTCATTTATAATTTTTATTTGGATATTCTTTCTTCTTTTTTTAGTTAGCCATGCTAATGGTTTGTCAATTTTATTTATCTTTTCAAAGAACAATGAATATTCTGAGGTTGTTCGATGGAATGTCCTGTAGATATCTGCCAAGTCCTATTGGTCTAGTAGGTTATTTATATCTTGTGTTTCTCTGCTGATTCTTTGCCTAGATGATCTGTCCAATATTGACAGTGGGGTGTTCAGGTCCCCTGCTATTATGTTATTAGCGTCTATTTCCTTCTTTATGTCTAATAGAGTTTGTTTTATAAATCTGGCTGCTCCAACATTGGGTGCATATATATTTATGATTGTTATGTCTTCTTGATGGATCAACCCTTTTATCATAATGTAGTGACCCTCATTATCTCTCTTTATGGTTTTTAGTTTAAAGCATTTTATCAGATATAAGGATAGCTACTCCAGCTCGTTTTTCATTTCTGCTTGCATGGTAAGTCTTTTTCCATCCTTTCACTCTTAGTCTATGTGAGTCTTTCTGGGTGAGGTGGGTCTCTTGAAGGCAGCATATAGTTGGGTCCTCCTTTTTAATTCAGTCAGCCAGTCTGTGTCTTTTGATTGGGGAATTTAAAGCTTTTACATTAAGAGTTGTTATTGAAAGGTGTTGATTTACTCCTAGCATTTTATTGATGTTTATTTGGATGTCTTAAGTGTCTTTTGTTCCTTCCTTTCTGATTTACTGTTTGTTTTCTGTATTTGTTGGTTCCTTGGGTTGTAGATAAATGTTTTTTTTTTTTTCTCTTCATTGTTGCCATTTTTATTTTACTAGTGGGTTTTGATTTTTCTTGGGCTTTTATGGCAGTGGTAGTTATTTTTAAAATACCAAACCCAGTACTCCCTTGAGAATTTCTTGTAAGGGTGGTCATGTGGTTGTGAACTCATGCAGTTGTTGTTTGTCTGATCTGTTTTTGGTTGTATTTGCCCTTCATTTTGGAAGGATAGCCTTTAGGGTAGCATATTCTTGGCTGGCAATCTCTGTCTTTTAGTATTTTGAATATATCATCCCATTCCTTTCTGGACTTTAAGGTTTGTGATGAAAAGTCTGATGTTAGTCTGATTGGGGCTCCCTTATAGGTGATTTGATGCTTCTCTCTTGCAGCTTTTAAGATTCTCTCTTTGTCTTTGAGTTTTGCCTATTTGACTATAACATGTCATGGAGAAGATGTTTTGGGGTTGAATATGTTTGGGGATCTTTGAGCTTCTTTAATCTGAAGATATGTGTCTTTTCCTATACCTGGGAAGTTTTCTGCCACTATTTCACTGAATATGTTTTCAATGCAATCTCCTTTTTCCTCCCCTTCTGCAATACCCATGACTCAGATATTTGAGCACTTAAGGTTATCTGATATCTTTCTTAGATTTTCTTCAATGCTTTTATTTCTTTTGTTGTTGTTGTTGCCTGTGTTATTTCAAACAGCCCATGTTCATGGTCAGAAGTTCTCTCTTCTGCTTCTGCAG
Source organism: Galeopterus variegatus (assembly GCF_000696425.1). Lineage (NCBI taxonomy): Eukaryota > Metazoa > Chordata > Mammalia > Dermoptera > Cynocephalidae > Galeopterus > Galeopterus variegatus. The sequence continues at coordinate 41,731 of NW_007735616.1, forward strand.
TCCTGCTGGTTAAACTCTCTTGCCCATCTTCAAGCGTCAGAAGTTTTCTCTTCTGCTTCTGCAAGCCTGCTGGTTAAACTCTGCCATGTCTTTTATTTCATTGAATGAATTCTTTACCTTGGCCAGCTCTGCTACATTCTTTCTCAGGGCATTGATTTCCTTGTACATTTCTTCTTTCAGGTCCTGTATACTTTTCCTCATTTCATCATGTTGTCTAGCTGAGTTTCAGGGCATTGATTTCCTTGTACATTTCTTCTTTCAGGTCCTGTATACTTTTCCTCATTTCATCATATTATCTAGCTGAGTTTTCTTGTATCTCATTTAGTTTCCTTAGAATTATCAATTGAAATTCCTTGTCAGACATTTCAAGGGCTTCTTGTTCTATAGGATCTAGATCTTGAGAGTTATTGCACTTTGGTGGTGTACTTTCTTGATTTTTCATATTTCTGGTATCTTTCCTTTGATGTTTAGTCATTGTGTCAGGTGATTTCACAGTCCACTGGCTTGACACTATTTTCTGGCTAGGATGCTGCTGGGGCTGCCAATTTTGGTATGGCTTCCTCAGTGTCTGTTTGGTTGCCCACTAGTGCCTTGGTTGTGTGGTCACCTTAGGTCTTGGGCCTTCCCAGTAGGTGCCTCTCTGGTCAGCATGCACTCGGCCGGGCTGGGGATGGAGTCGGGTGGTGGCAGCGAGGCCTACCTGCTGGGTTGTGTGCTGGCACTGCAGGGCATGTGGTCTCCATGGAACTTCTGCTTCTCTGGCTGGGTGCCTCTCTGATCTGCATGCACTCGGCCAGGCTGGGGATGGAGTAAGACTGTGGTGGTGAGGCCTTGTCAATGAAGTCTTTTTACCTTCTTAGCTGAAGAAAAATGGGTGCCTTTAAAGATTTTCTTAAGATTAGGAGACAAAAGGAACTCAGAAGGAGCCAAATCAGGATTATATGGTGGATGCCTGATGATTTCCCATCAAAACTCTCACAAAATCACCCTTGTTTGATGTGAGGAATGAGAAGGAGCATTGTCATGGTGGAGAAGACTCTCTGGTAAAGATTTACTGGGCATTTTTCTGCTAAAGCTGTGGCTAACTTTCTCTAAGCACTGTCATAATAAGCAGATGTTATTGCTCTTTGGCCCTCCAGAAAGTCAACAAGTAAAATTCCTTGAACATCCCCAAAACTGTTGTCCGGACCTTTGCTCTTGACTAGTCTGCTTTTGCTTTGACTGGACCATTTCCACCTCTTGGTAGCGATGGCTTTGATTGTGTCTTGTCTTCGGCATCATACTGGTAAAGCCATGTTTCATCTTCTGTTACAATTCTTCAAAAAAATACCTTGATTTTACTTTCAAAATTTTCATTGAAATTTCTGTTCTTGTCTGTAGCTGATTGGGCTCAACAGTTTTGACACCCATCAAGTGAAAAGCTTGCTTAACTTTAATGTTTTTAGTCAGAATTGTGTAAGCTCAACCAATTGAGATGCCTATGATGATGGCTATTGTTTCTGCTGCTAATCATTGATCCTTTTCAATTAGGGCACAAACAAGATTAATTTTCTTTTTAGAAATTGATGTGGATGGTCCACCCCTGGGGGTTTGACCTTCAATATCATCCCTTCCCTTCTTAAAATGAGTTATCCATTTGTAAACTGCTGAGTTCTTTAAGGCATTGTCCCCATAAACTTTTCATAAAGGATCAATGACTTTACCATTCTTGCACCCAAGCATTATCATAAATTTGATGTTTCTTTTTGCTTCAATTTTTAGCAGAATTTATGTTGCTCTGATGGGGACTCTTTAGTGTCACAAACTAGACCCTCTTCAGACATTTTATAACAAGTTAGTGTAAGTCTATTTTGGAGCAAAGAATTTTGAAATTCATGCATAGTTTTTTTTATAGTACATATTTCTAATGAATATTTGAAGATGTCTCATAGTTACAATGGATTATTTTAAACTAATAGAAACTTAACTGAAAGGGTTCTCCTGCAACAAAAAGTTGTACTAGTCTATGGGCTTTGAGAGATACCTCATCACTGCAACAGTGAGTTTTCATTTTAATAAATTGAAGTGGCTTCTAATTATGATGAGAAGTAGCTTTCCATTTAGATCAATGATATTGAAAGATTGATGGATCATGAGGGCTCATAGCAACTAAATATATTGAAATTCTGTCTTTACAGATTAGAATTGCAAGCTTGGATAAATTGTGACTACCACTGAGAAATAGATTTACTCTTGTCTGTTAACAAAAGGAGGGGGATTGGCAAGAAATTGGTTAATGGACACAAAGAATGATTACATTTTCTATGATGAATATGCTAATTATCCTGATTTGATCACCACAGATTGTACACAGGTATTGATATTCAAATCTGTATACCACAAACATATATAATCAATTATGTTTCAGTAAATAAATAAATAAATAAGACCAGAGCATAGAAAAGGATGCATTTTTAAATGAATGTTACCCTATAAGCCCTTCTGAAACTCAGCCTAAAAGCCACTTTCCAATGGTAGCAACCTGACTCACTGTTAGCTGTGCCCTCCAGATCCCTGTCTACATTTTGTTCTCTTTATATAGATTTCGGGTGTGTTCTGAAAAGGCTACTTAGTCTTCCCAAGAATATCTCCTTTCCTGCTGCATACTAACCTCCTGCTGATCTGAAGTGTAAGTCAGTGTTCAGTGACACATCATAAAACTGCTTGATCACATTAACTTTCACACAGGGAAAAATAAGGCCCTTTGAAAATTGCACTCATCAGTGATTTAAAAATAATGATACTTGTATATTAGCAACAATGCAGCAATTCATTTACCTTTACTCACCAAAAAGCAATTATAGAAAATTTAAGAACTCTGTGTTAGCCATCTTTGCCTTAACTTGTTGAAGTTCTGAAGATCACATTGTGGAAATCACATAAACAAACAACACTTGGCTACTTATCAAGCTGGAAGATGATGTGATGTAACAGAAAGAGCCTGATGTTTGGAATTTGACCCACAATTTACTGGCAGAATGACTTTAGAATGTTATGTAATATGACTGAGCCTGATTCTCCTGCAAAGTAGTGGAAGCCTGTGTCACAGGTTTGAAGCCAACTTTGAGGTGAAGATCAGTGTGTGAGGGGGATTATTAAGTAAAGGGAGCATTGCTGGGACCACTTATGGGAAAGGAGAGCAAAAGGCATAGTGGGTAGCCGGGCTGAGACGTGGGCTGAAGAAGAACCATTCATGCCCTCCTGGGGAGCCGGGATGGTGTTCAGAGCTGTCCTGAGTTAGCATGAGGGGCCAGGACTTTACACACCCTGCCATGAAGTGGAGGCTGCCCCAGGAAGGCCATGACCTTAGGCAAGGCAACTCTCCTCAGGGGAATTTCGGGAGAGGGCTGACAGCTAAGGACAGTGGGGGACGCATCGTAAGTCCTGGAGGGGGCGCTGCTGGCCCTTCACAGAGCCCACCAGAGCATGAGATGCTCTTAATTCATCGAAGGTATTGTAGGGAAGGGGTCAGGCACATAGGCTGGAACCAACATGAATGAGAATTTTAGCACTTGAAAGTTGTAGAGTCTCAATTTCTTCACTGACAAAATGAGAAAAATAATAGTATTATGCGATTTGGAATATTGTGAGGAATAAATGAATTAATATTTCTAACACACTCAGAGCAGTATCTGACATGCGTATATGTTTGCTGTTATTACTTATCCACTCAGAAAACAGCTCTTCTATGCCTGTCATATCCCACGATTTCTTGTAAGGGTATAAACACAAAGAGTGAATGGCTTTATCTTTCTGTGACTGGCTTATTTCACTTAGCATAACACCCTCCTGGTTCATCCAAATATGTGTGATTCCAACTATAAGAAGTATCAAAGATAGTCAAAATCAGAGAAGCAGAAAGTAGAATGGTGGATGCCAGGGTTGGGGGAAGAGGCAAAAAGGAAGTTGCTGCTGTTCAATGGGTATAAATTTTCAGTCATGCAAGATGAGTAAGCTGTGGAGATCTGCTGTACAACATAGTGCCTATAGTTACTACTGTATTGTGCACTTAAAAATTTAAGAGGGTACATCTCTCACATTAAGTGTTATTGTTATGGTATGTACATGACATTATGCATTTGTCAAAATAGAGTTAACCCTGGGGCTGGCCCAGTGGCGCACTGCTACAGTGCGCCGCTTGGGAGCGCAGCGGCGCTCCCACTGAGGGTTCGGATCCCACATACAGACCAGTTCCTGCTCACTGGCTGAGCGAGGTGCGGCCGCAGCACCAAGGGTTGCGATCCCGTTGCCGGTCCCGGTCCGATACGGGCACGACACTGAGGGTTGCGATCCGTTGCCGGACACGAAAAAAAAAAAAAAGACAAAGAAAAGGAGAAAAAAAAAATAGAGTTAACCCTAATGTATGGTACATACTTTAGCTAATCGTAACGTATCAAAATTTGTTCACCAATCATAACAAATGTAGCAATTCAATGCAAAATGTTAATAATAGGGAAAGTTGTGGGACAAAGGAGAGGGGTTGCAGTTTATAAGAATTCTCTGTACTTTCTGCACAATTTTTCTGTATACCTTAAACTGCTCTAAAAAGTAAAATCTATTAAAATTGTTTTTTAAAATGTTAAATGTGCTATTAAAGATAAGAGGGGGAAAAAGGCAAAATGTTTGAAGTGCATTTACAGCTCTGGCTTGCATATTTGGCTTGTGATTCATGCCTCCTGAGTCCCTCTATAGTTGGGGGAGTGGGTTGGGATATGAAAATGAGAGAAAATAAATTTTGTTCTGTGCACATTCAGTTTAGTTTTGATCACGTCATGCAAAAGCCTGCAGCTATAATGATTTAATTACCATTTGCCTTTCCCACCTTCAGAAATTTTCTCTGAGCAAGGCACCCATGTGACTCAGCAAAATGATATATTGTAGTAGAACCACAATATTTTATCATACTGAAAAGCAAATAAATGCTAAGCAAAATTAATCCATTTTCATCACATAAGTTATAAATTATACATGAGCCAAATTTCATGGCATCCTTTATAGCTAAATTAGATAACTCACAAAAGCCCCTGGGAATTTAAAAAATCAGTTCTACTGGACTGGCATTTAAAATTGTCCTAGAGTCACTGAATTATTGTGCAAATGTCATCTTTGCCTAGGCAATGTGGATCGCCAGATTTATGGATTAATCCTTGCAGAGTTTTGAATTTTCACCAAGTAATTGGATGAAGCCCAACCATTACCAAAATGGAATCAGCATATTTAAGGGAATATTTAAACACAGAAATTCTGTAAATGGAAAAATGTGTCTCTTTTTTAGAGATATGGTATGAATGGCATGGTTGACTCTAGCAAAAATTTTCTTAAAAATTATGTTTCTATCTGTAATGTAGGCATGCATAAGAATGCATTACCTATTTAATACTGGTACAAATTAATGAACTTAATGACTTTTCTGGCCAGAAATATTGTTTGGGTGATTTAAAATATCCCTGGGTATTATAGATCTCCACAGAGACACAGCACACCCTTCTGCCACTGCTACAGCTCACTGCTCATTTAGATTAATTTTAGTTGGAGACATTGTAAGTCAATTGGTATATAAAGGCAATTATTTCTCAGATCATTGTTCAATGAATAGCTAAATCTAGTAAACTAGAACATTTTATGAAATAAGACTTGGCTTGGATATGAGTAATTAAAACATGATTAGCTATGAGTTGCAAACTTTCTTTTATTACCTCTCTGTTGCCAATTCATGGTGGCTCTGACCTGGAATTTTTGTCTTTCCAAAGATTCGGGCAGTGATTGAGGAGCCGGTTATTGAAATAGTGACAGCTGCCTTATCCTAGGGCTACTTTTCTCCTAAGCCTCTGTTTTGGGACTTTGGTTTTGAGATCATATACTGGTGGAAGATATGTATATTATACCTTCGTTATTAGTTTAAGGGTTGGCCAGTGCTGTGAGTTGAATGATGGGTGGCATAGTGTGTCCTGTTTGGGAGTCTCAGGTGGTTCTAGTTAACCAGCTTCCCCAGAAGTAACTTATTCCCTTCTATCTCATTCATGTCAAAGATGAGTCTTAGATACCATGTGATGCTCAAGCAGTTTATTCTGGCAACATTCTTGCAAGATGCACAGCTGGAGCAGGCCAAGGCTTGGGCCAGGTACAGTCAGGGGTCAGATGACTGATTCACTGGAAGAATCTCTGTCTGAAGGACATTCTCAGAGTTTTGGGGAATCCTCTCCATTTCTCATACTTGTATTCAGTATGGATGAGTTACAGGTGTTTCTTTCAGAAAGGCAGTGTAAGCTGTTTTCTTGAGGGTGAGCCTTGCCATAGGGTTGGTGAGCGTTGCATCTGTGCTGAGCTCGTCTTGTCTCTAGGGTGACCAGGTGTTTTAGATTTGTTGTCCCAGGGTCCCAATAATCCCTGGGCCTTGCTGCTGCAGGAGTTTGGAAAGTCCTGTCCTGCCAGCGTCTCTGAAGAGTCGCCAGCTATTATTGTCATGGAGATTAGGAAAGTCTCTTGGGCCTTGATACTATTCACCACTGAGTGACATGCAGTGTTGCCTTTGCTGGCCTTTTGGCTATTGCTAATTTTATAGCCAAGAAATATCACTTACAGCACACTGCAGTGAGTTAAAAAGATATGTCCATATCCCAGCTCCAAAAATCTATAAATGTAACTTTATTTGGGGTGGGGGGAAGGTCTTTGCTGATGTAAATACATTAAAGATCTCAAAATTAGATTATTTTTTATTTTCTTGGATTATCTAAAATCCAATTACAAGTGTTCTTATAAGAGATACACATGGAGAAGAGAAGACACCCATGTGAAGAATAAGCAGAGGTTGGAGTGATGCAGCCACAAGCCAGGTAAGGACAGAGCCACCAGCAGATGCAAGAGGCAGCAAGGGACCTCCCCTAGAGCCTTCAGAGGGACCACAGCCCTGATGACTCCTTGATTTCAGATTTCTAGTATCAGAACTGTGAGAAAATAAATTGTGTTGTTTTAAACTACCCAGTTTGAGGCATTTTGTTACAGAAGCTCTGGTAAACTAACTTGCCCTGGAATCATGTTGCAGCAACCATACCTCAGGCCAACATGAAGAGAAGAGAAGAAAATCAATTATCCCACATGAGTTCTAGATAAATGAATTCTTACTGTTATAATATCCAGAATACATAGGGTCAGGTGCCTTTGCCTCTTACAGAAAGCTGCACGACTTTATCTTCAGTGTGCATTTATCACCACCAAGCATGCGTTAACCCGTATAGATTCACTGTATTCTTGACCCTGTAGTAGTACTCTGCTGATGTACATAAATGTACTGCAGGACATCTCGACTATATTAGTCAGGGTTCTCCAGAGAGACAGAACCAACAGGATATGTATATGTAAATATATGAGAGGGGATTTATTGGGGGAATTGGCTCACGTAATTGTGAAGAGTAGTCCCATGATAGGCCATCTGAAAACTGGATGCTAGTAACTTGGCTCAGTCCAAATCCAAAGGCTTCAAGGCAGTTGATGGTGATGGTGCCACTTGTGTAAGTGCTGGAGCCCAACAGCTGAAGAATCTTGAGTTTTGATGTCCATGGACAGGAGAATAGAGTGTGTCCCAGCTCCAGCTGATAGAGAGAGAGATTCGCCTTTTCCTCCATTTTTGTTCCTTGTGTAAGTGCTGGAGCCCAACAGCTGAAGAATCTTGAGTTTTGATGTCCATGGACAGGAGAGTAGAGTGTGTCCCAGCTCCAGCTGATAGAGAGAGAGATTCGCCTTTTCCTCCATTTTTGTTCTCTTGGACCCCTCAGCAGATTGGATGGTTCCCACCCATATTGAGGGCAGGTCTTTTACACCCAGTCCACTCAGACTCACATGCTAATCTCTTCTGGAAACACCCTCATGGACACACCTGAAAAGATAGCTTTATCTGGTCTCTCGGTATTCCTCCATCTAATCAAGTCGACACCTAAAATTAACCATCCCATCAATTAACAGTTATGCCATCCACTGTCATGCGTAAGGTGCTTACATTTGAAGGGCTGGATACTCAAAAGAAGAAATAACGTCAATAGTAGTTATACATTTACTGATTAACTCAAAGTTTATCAGACAAACATATTTATAGTGCTACGATTTCCAAAATATGTCATTTTTTACAAGTGTTTGTTGTTCTTAACAACTCATAGGAGACAATTTTTACAGTCTTTTGTCACTGCCTTTGTCCCCATTTGATTCTGCAACGTGATGATGAGATACTGTCTCCCATGCAATTAAAATCCCCTTTCCCAAAATGCATCCACAGGACACACCAAATTCCTTTAAGATGAGCAATGTCAACTTGCTTCCTTTGCTAAGTAAGAAAATAGTGCATTGTCTCAGAAATAATAATAATAGAATGAGTGTAAGTAACACTTAAGTTGAATGGGAATATGTGTATTTATCTGGGGTTTTATTATTTATATAGTAATTGGCATACAAAATTTAAGTAAAATTTATAGTGATTATAGAAATTGTATAATAAATAATAATAAAGCAATAAATATTTAAAATATACAGTTGTCCTTTTTTATCATGGGTTCCATGTCTGCAGATTCAACCAACCATGGATTAAAAATATTTGTAAAATAATAAAACAATAAAAAACAACAATATAACAATAAAATAATAAAAAGAATCTAGTATAACAACTATTTATATAGCATTTACATTGTATCAGGTATCACAAGTAATCTAGAGATAATTTAAAGTATAAAGGAGGATATGCAAAGGTTATATGCAAATACCATACCATTTTATATAAAGAACTTGAGCATCTGCAGATTTTGGTATCCACATGGGGTCCTGGAAACAATCCATCAAGGATACTGAAGGACCACTGTAATTCTAAAAAATGGGCAGTATTTATATTCAATAAATTCATAAACTTATGCAAGAGAAAATGAATTATTTAAGTGATGCTAACCCTCAAAATATTTTATAGAATCTTCAGTATCATTATGAAATTTTACATTGCCTAATGAGTCAGGTCAATAAGATAAGCATCTGATTTCTCATTGGTAACCATGAAGGCCAGCAGCAATGGAATGGCATATTCAAAGTGCAGAAAGAAAAAGAGGGTCAACTAAGAATACTATATGATGCAAAACTGTCCATCAAAAATGAAGGTGAATTTAAGACATTTCAATATTTTTTAAAAAACAGGGAATTGATTACTTATACACCTGTCCTATGAGAAATACAAAAGGGGTTCTTTGGACTGGTATGAACAGGTAGTACACAGTAACTCAAATCCACACGAAGGAATAAAGAGCATCTGTAAAGGTAATTACATAGGTAAAAATAAAAGACATTGAAAATGTTTTTTTGTTGGGAACACTTTTTCTCCTGTCTGATAGAAGATAGCCAAATGCACAAGGCAATAATTATAAATTTGGGTTAATGGGCACATAATGTATAAAGATGAAATATATGCAGATATTTATGCAAAGATAAATTTGTTAATTGTGGTTTAGGTAGAAAAACCACCAAGTAGACTATGAACATATAATGTTCACCATTTATGCTTATATTAATGCAAATTGGTATAGCTATTCATATACAGGTTGGATTTCTGAATGCAAAATTAAATTCCTAAAGAAGGATGCTTTTCTTAGGGTTGGTTTTGTTACTACCTACATTTCTTATTTGGGTGCAGTAGTGAATGGATTACAAATGGTGGTCAGGGGTGTGGCTCTGAGGGCTTGAAAAGAAGAGAGAAGAGAATCTCTCTCACTCTCTTTTGCTTTCTCTGCTCTCTCCACTCTCTCTGCTCTCTCTTGCTCAGTCATCTTCTGCCATGTGAGACCCCTGTGGTACCGTCACCACCAGGGCTTTCACCAGATGTGTTCCCTGCACTTTTGATTTCCCAGCCTAAGAAACTGTAAGCAAATGAATTTCATTTTCTTATAAATCACCCAGTTTCAGGTATTTTGTAATAAGCAATGGAAACGGACTAATACATACCCCAAATCTTCAATGATCTGCGGGTGTGTCAACAGTCACATGGAGCATCAATCTTTCCGGACCATGTTAAGTCTAAAGACCTTTAACTTCAGTCTGCTTCACTCAATCACAATACCAAACCCTGGGTCATGCCGTTACCTGGAAATACTCCTCCTCAAAAATGCTAAGCTCCAGTAACTATTCTCAGAAATCACTTTGTCTTCTTGTAACCCTCTCTAATCCTAATAATTTATGGATTCTCCAGCACCTTGATCCTTCTGTTTATCCGCCAGCTATTAGACCCTGACTCATCACTCAACCTGCCTTTCTCTATGTCCTTCATCATCTGAACTGCTCTGAAACATGCTAAAATAGCCCCATTTCTTCCACCTGATCTGCTCAAGAAAGAAAAAAAAGAAGATTCCAAATCAGTGCCATAATTTACCTTTGTATATCTTCTATAACTATATATCTAGTAAAAAAAGAAAAAAGTCCCACGCCTGCACCAAAATGTAGTCAAAAACACTTACAAATGGAGAGCCCATAATATTCCAAGCACTGGTGTTAAGAAAATGGTGGTGGCGTAAAACATAATCCCTGACCTCGTATGACTTGTAGCTAGGTGGGGAAGATAGACATAGGCGAATAGCTATAAAATATTGATTCAATGATTGTGAGAAGGCAACATGCTTTAAAAGAAGACTTCATAGTTTCTCGGAGCTATGTCTTTTTGGTTTTTAATCTAACTCCAAGGTCAGGGAAGGTTAGCTTTACCAACAATTTTTTAAGTTTAGATCCAAAGACGTATTAGACATTAAAAAGGCAAAGAGAAGGTAGGAGGCTTCGCAGACAGAGGAACTGCATTCATGAAGACACAGGGTGGTGAGGAGCAGGACCCTGACAAGCAGTAGGACCTAGAGCAGAGGGACATGGGGAAAGTGGAGTGAAGTGAGCCCAGGGAGGTGCATGGGCGCTCAGACCAGTGTTTTTTCCACGGACACTCACACACACAGCTCTGTGCGTGGCAGAGGGAGTGACTGAGATTGGGCTCACTGTGGGGGCTTAGGTGTGGCAGAGACTGTAAGATCCGCTGTGGTCATGTTTATTTTTGGAAGCCTATGAGGCATCCAAATAGAGAGGTCAAGAAGGCAGTCAGGGTGAGGAGCTCAGAGGAGAGGTATGGGGAAAGACATACACATGCAATTCATTAGTAGATGCTAACTAAAGCAAAAAGAATGGAGAGGGAAATTATAGAGATGAAAGTGGATGATTTCCTGTGGAGCAGATCCTCCAAAAATGAGGATCCACAAAGGAAAAGAAACAACTAGAGAGACAGAGTACAGCCCAAAACGGTTGGTTCACAACATGCTTTATAAAGTCATGCAAGAGCACAGTGTAAAGGAAACAAGGGAAGAGAACTTAGAACATTCTGGAAGCTAAGGGGTTCACTGATGTGATCACCAAAGCACACTGCTACTTAAAATGTTAAGAACCATTGGTCACCCTGATGTTTCAGTAAAGGGATGAAGGGGAAAATGTCCTGGAATGACAAGTGAAGCAAGAGACGGAGAGAAAGAGGGAGATGAGGAATGAGACAGACTACAGATGCTATTTGTGAGAAATGTGGGTTTCAAGAAAAGGAAAAAGAAGATAAAAAAAAAAAAAGCATAGCCAAGGGAATTAGAGAGCTAAAAGGAGGATTTTGTTTAAATATAGAAAAGTCTCAGATGTTGATGAGGAGCTAACAGAAAAAAAAAAGGAGAGAGCAGAGGTGGTTACTGAAAATGCACATTCCTGACCATGCTCCTATCACAAAAAAAGCAGGAGAGAGAGAAATATGATAGATTTCCTGGAAAGAGGCTGAGGGATCTCTTGCCTAACATTTTTAATTTACTCAGTAAAATAGGATGTGGGCTCCTCTGCTGAGGGTGAAAGAGAGAGAGAGAAGAGTGGGAAGGCTTGAGTAAGGAGTAAAAAGACAGGACAGGATTGCTGAGTGCCAGTGACAAACCAGATGAATGGAAAGATCATGGTTTTATAGTGGCTCCAGTCTAATAAGGTGTGTGATTTTCAACAGCTTCCTTTCCATGCCAGTTAAATAGTAAAATTATCATTGTATTCACCGAGTAGAGGAAAAGATAAAAGCCAAAAGAATGGTGATCTCAGTAACTTGACAGTCAAGAGTGTCAGATGTGCCATCCAGTCCAGTGACAACTTCACAACTGGCAGACAGGAAGACAGCGAGTTGGCTGTAAAAGTCATCACTGAATGCAGATGGAGGTCCCATGGTAAAAGGCAAGGCAGAAAAGCAGCCGGTGTCATTGTTAGGACTGAGCCCCAAAGGAGCAGGGACTTTCCAAGATGCAGGAGGAGCCACATCTCACCTCTCCCTGGAGTACGAGGTGGAACCAGTGCTGTGGTGTGTGTGATAAGTGAGGATAAATACAAAGCACTTGGTGAGTCTGCAGAGGTCATGTTATGCTCTGTCCAGATCCACATTTTCATTAATGCCAGAAGTCTGGAGAACAATTTTGGAGAGCGTGAAGATTTGAGACCCAAATTCCTGAAAGCACAGGATACAGTTTTAGACAGGGGGATGTTGATTTAGGGCCTGAGGAGCCCTGTGTAGCAAGAGATTGAGCTTATTGGGGATAATGGATGGCTGGAGAATAGCAATTTGCAAAAAGACCAGTGAAAATACAGATGTGGAGGTGCTGTGTATTACATGTCCCCCCAAAACTCATTAAAAATTAATCCCCATTGTAACAGTGCTAAGAAGGTGGGAAATCTAATTATGGTCATTAAGGTAGGTCCTTTAACAGGTGATTAGATTTTGAAGATTGTGCCCTTGTGAGGGGGTTGATCCATCAGTGGTTTAATGGGTGGTCATAGGTGTTGTTCTGATGGCTTTTAAGGAGAGCAGGTGAGCAAGTGAGCTTTCTCGTGCTCAGCTCATTCATGATGTGACACCCTGTGATGCTGTGGAGAGTCACCACCCACCAGGCCCTCTCCAGATGCTTTCCCTGGACTTTGGACTTCCCAGCCTCCAAAACCATAAGAAATAAATTTTATTTCTTTATAATGCACCCAGTTTCAGGTATTGTATTATAAGCAAGAGAAACAGACTAATATATAGGGCATGCATAATTTAGTCCTATTATCTGGGGTAGAAATTGGAGTCTCCTTGGAAAGAAGACAATGAAGCTTTCATGAGACACAGTATTTCTTTCCTTCCTGGTCAAAAGGACCAGATGGGAATGGGATTGGGGTACTGAAAGAGGATTTTCTAATGTATGAGGCACAGCTACAGTACATGATAAATGAGTTTTGACTCTGCGTGGTGGTGTTCTGTGAGCCTGGCTAGCAATGTGCATGCTGGTCTCCTGGGTTGTGAATTGTTGTGCAAACCCAGGGTCTCAGCAAGGTTGGTGTGTGCAGGGCACTGAGCCTTGTCTTTAATCAGCCCCTTCTCTTATAACATGGATAACTATTTTAAACCTGTGCCATCATTAGCAAACCTTCTTTGCATCATCTTCTACTCTTATCTGCCAATGTTGACACCTAATTTGGCCAGAGAAATAGTGAATCTGCCATGCATGGCCCTGTTCAGTCTCCCAATCTGACACAAAACCATGAGGATTCACTAGAAGCCTCAGGAAATAAGGCAACTCAGGATTTCCCACAACCTATCCACTCACACCCTTGATCCCAGCCCTGCTCTCTCCTCATAGGCCCTCCTCCATCATTCTCCTCTGTCTCCAGTTCTCCACACTGGCTTCCTCTGCATGTCACTCCCTCAGTCTGCAAGCATGGTTCTATCAACATGACACTCCTCACCCTCGGAGGCGGGCACCCCTCTAACTGCAGTAACATCTCACCTTTTCTTCTACATCTAAACTTCCTCAAAAAGTAGCCACCACCAACCCTTATCCTCTCTAAATCCCTCTATCCACTTGAAAACCCACTGTGATCTTGTATTCGCCTTCAACGCATTACCAAACATATTCACACTAAAACCTGAAGTG
>NW_007735616.1:56844-58454 GCF_000696425.1 Galeopterus variegatus
AAACAGTTACAGTAATGCATTAGAAGCCAGGTTTTCAATATAAGAAAAAAGAAATATAAATATTTATTTGAAGAAGTTAAATAAAATGTCTTTGTCCTAAATCTAAATTGGAATTCCAGGACACACTTAGGATTCATTCTCTTTTCAATGACATTTATTTCTTAACTATGTTCACTACAGAATCCTAGTAGTAGCAAACACCCCTAACACCGCAGTTATCTCTAAACCATTTTTCACTAAAAGGAGCCATGGAGTTCTGGTTGATTTCAGGTCTGGAGCACATAATGAGATGAGATGACAGGGAGTAAGAAATCTCCCAAAGATGACTGAGGCATGCCACCAGGTCAGGAGCTGGCTTGAAAGAGCTCCCACTGAGAGAGGAGGCAATTTGGGCAGCAAAGGATAGTGATGCAAAGACCTGAGTCATATCAAACATGTAGAAATTCAGAAATTCATCATCATGCACACATACAGACACACCATATTGCAAATGGGTGGGACACCTACTCATTTTTCTGATGACCAGTAAATAAAGGGTAAGAGTTAAGCATTTTTGCTGTTTTTTCTGTATTAAACGTGTTTCAGAAAAACTAAATAGTTGGTGAAAAAAGACCTCTATATAACATACTCAGCCAATAAATTCAGAAGGAATTGTACTTAGGAAAATCATACCTTGCAACCTCCAAGGACATTGTAGATCCAGCAGATACTCATCAATGGATATTAAATTCATTAGGTGAAGTGACATTGGCAAGATGACAGAACAGAAGGTCTCCAGCTATCACCGTCCACAGAACACAGTTTTAACTACCATTGCTAGACAAAAATACCTTCATGAGGGCTTCAGGATTCAGGTGAGAAGTTGCAGCACCGAAAGAGGAGGACAAACTTTATAACAGATGACTCAGGATGACACCTAAACCCACTGACCAACCTTAGTATTGAATGCCAATAAAATAACGTTAGAAGAGGCATATTGTCACACCATGAAGTGTTTATGCAGAAATAGTTTAATGTGATTTAATCAATAGTCCAGTCCACAGGGAATACGGTAGAAAAGGAACATGTTATGGCACCACAAAGATTGAGTCAGACACAGAAATGTACAGAACAAGAGGATGGGTTTCATCAATGCCGGAGACCAGCTCCAGTCGAGTTGGGGGTCCTTGAAAGAGGGATGAGGAGATGGTGAAAATAAAAAACACAGGCAGAGACCTCGGTTCCTCTGAAGCACGTTCTCAGCCTGTGGGCTGTCAGCGCTGTCGCAGCCAGAGCAGCTAAAGCAGCTGAAGCAGCCTTCAAACTGGAAACAGCATTTTTATTTGTTACACAACATGGGGCATTTTAACTACATAAACCTTTAAAATTATTAAGCCAATAGTTAAACGGAAACTTTTCTTAAAATTACGTCAGTTCTCATAAAATTAATAACCTACAAAGTTAAATAAAACTCGGTGGTGAGCCAATTCTTTCTGGTGATTATATCTGTTGTGGTTGATTAGTCCGTGACTCACTGTTCTTGACGTTTTTCACCATTGTGTTTCTTTTGTTCTTGTCCTCGTATTAACCTTAAACTTATTACTACCAGCAAGCATAAATTATATGTCTGA
>NW_007735616.1:59090-61859 GCF_000696425.1 Galeopterus variegatus
AAAGAGAAAGCGAAAGCAGCACCACTGTGCCAAGGCAGAGATCTTTACAGTGAAAGCAAGTCCTGGTAGCTGTGGCCCTGCCAGCAGCTCCCCCTCCGGGGCCTTGCCAACTCGGAAAGGGCAGCCCAAGCTATTCTTTTCAAGACCCCGCCATGGCGTGGACCGTGCCACATCAACAAGTGATTGGCATGAAAGAAGGAAGGCCATGGTCGTAGATTAATAGAGACTTGCCTCGACCTCTTGGACACTAGTTTGAAGAAAACAATTGTAAAAATAATAGTACCAAGGCAATGAGGGAAAGATACATATGGACTGGATATTAAATGACATCAAAAACTATTGTTAATTTTTTTAGGCATAAAGTGGTATAATGATTATGGTTTTAAAAACATCCCTTTGTTAAAAATAAATACTGAAGTATTTATCTTTGAAATCATATGCTATCTGGAATTAGCTTCAGTTTTTGAAAAAAAGTTATGGGTTTGAGACTAGGTTTAATAAAATCAGCAAAACCATTTTTGGGGCTGGGTGAGGGATCTATGGGGTTGATTTTCTACTGTTTGCATTTTGTTTACATTGTGTGTTGGAATATTTCTTTGATGTTAAAAATGCTCTATTATTATCTTACTCCCCCAACCCTGTTTTTTATCATAGACATTTTATCTCAATCTGTGACCCTCTTATCAGTCAAGGAAACCAAAATAAAAGTCTGAAAATCAGTCTTCATATCTATAGTAGACAGCCCGTAAATGCTGAGCAGATAAATGGAGTAAAGATTAATTAAGGACATTTATCGTACTGAGCCCTTAGATAAGTTGAGTTTGCCAGTTTGGAGACAGGAGATGTAAGACAAGATAACTGCTGATATACAAAACGGGGGTGTGAGAAAATACAGAGCACACCTGCTGATATACAAAACGGGGGTGTGAGAAAATACAGAGCACACTGAACACGAGAAAGAAACCTCTCTGGCACTATATTACTTGACTAATGGGTATTTGCCTGCANTGAACACGAGAAAGAAACCTCTCTGGCACTATATTACTTGACTAATGGGTATTTGCCTGCAGCACTTGGCCTGAGATCCAAGGTTAACTGTTATAATTTAATGAGAGATAAAGGTTTTAGGGGAAGACCCAGACTTTAGGGTCAGTGAGACCTGCATTTAGTACTGAGACTTTCCAATTAGCTGTGCAACCCTGGGATATTCACTATTCATCTGGACCTCAACTTACCTGGCTACGGCATCAACCACACACGTTATTGCAAGGAAAGCCTTTCTTACTGTGAGGCTATCATGTGTGAAAAAGCACGCACAGTCTATTTAAGAAAAGATGCAGAAATCATTTTTACAGCAATTAAAATGATGGAAATTTGAGTGAGCCTCAAATATCAGCTTGGAACTTGCCTGCTGCACAAATAGCTATTTAATATGTTTGCCCTGATCTGTCTGCAGGGTTTCCACTGCCAGTGTTCTAGATTCTCCCAGTCCCGGGCTCTGGGCATCCTTCTGTGCTGCCTCTGCTTTTCTCTGTGTCTGCTCAGAAGCATTAGTCAGTTCCCTCCCTGGTTTATAGGAACACAATGCTTCAGGACAGGAATTGTCTGAGTTCACTGCACACTGGGGGTATCCACAGTCAGCCATAATTCTGCCAGCATCCTTGTAATGCAGTTCAGCATCTAGGCCTATCAGGATAGTCAACTTTTCTTTGATTCTCGTTGAATTCAATTACATAAATCAATAAATTCAATTACATAATCTTTTTTTTTTTTCTTTTTTTTTTGTCCTTTTCCGTGTCCGGCAACGGATCGCAACCCTCAGTGTCGCCCCTGTANCACTGTGCCAAGGCAGAGATCTTTACAGTGAAAGCAAGTGCTGGTAGCTGTGGCCCTGCCACCAGCTCTCCCTCCGGGCCTTGCCAACTCGGAAAGGGCAGCCCAAGCTATTCTTTTCAAGACCCCGCCATGGCGTGGACCGTGCCACATCAACAAGTGATTGGCATGAAAGAAGGAAGACTATGGTCGTAGATTAATAGAGACTTGCCTCAACCTCTTGGACACTGGTTTGAAGAAAACAATTGTAAAAATAATAGTACCAAGGCAATGAGGGAAAGATACATATGGACTGGATATTAAATGACATCAAAAATTGCTGTTGGGCCGGCCCGGTGGCGCACTGGATAGTGCGCCGCTTGGGAAGCGCGGTGGCGTTCCCACCCGAGGGTTCGGATCCCACATACAGACCGGTTCCCGCTCACTGGCTGAGCGAGGCGCGGGAGCAACGCCGAGGGTTGCGATCCCGTTGCCGGTCCCCGGTCCAGTACGGGGGCAACACTGAGGGTTGCGATCCATTGCCGGACACGGAAAAAGACAAAAAGACACACACACAAAAAAATTGTTGTTAATTTTTTTAGGCATAAAGTGGTGTAATGATTATGGTTTTAAAAACATCCCTTTGTTAAAAATAAATACTGAAGTATTTATGTTTGAAATCATATGCTATCTGGAATTAGCTTCAGTTTTTGAAAAAAGTTATGGGTTTGAGACTAGGTTTAATAAAATCAGCAAAACCATTTTTGGGGCTGGGTGAGGGATCTATGTGGTTGATTTTCTACTGTTTGCATTTTGTTTATATTGTGTGTTGGAATATTTCTTTGATGTTAAAAATGCTCTATTATTATCTTACTCCCCAACCCTGTTTTTTATCCTAGACATTTTATCTCAATCTGTGACCCTCTTATCAGTCAAGGAAACCAAAATAAAAGTCTG
>NW_007735616.1:63411-69081 GCF_000696425.1 Galeopterus variegatus
GGCGCACTATCCAGTGCGCCACTGGGCCGGCCCCAATTACATAATCTTGAAAAGAGAATTCTTTAACCCTGGTAACTCTTGAGCTTGGGAAAAGAAAGGGGATCCTAGCAGGATGGGAATACACCGAGCTGTGTTATAAGCCATGAGAAATCGCATTCTTCTAAGAAACCATCTTCTCAAAGAGCATCCTCACCTTAAATTGATCCATTTATGTCAGAACAATAAATATCCACATCTTTATGCACCTGTCTCAGGCCCTCCCGTGCTGACATGAGATGTCAGCTCAGCATAAGCTTTTCAAATGAGTGAGTCACTTTTGTGTCATGCCCAAGATGAGCAGAAAGGGAAGACAATTTGATCTCAAAACTCCCTTGCTGCCCCTCTCAAATGAGAGGATAAATAAGGATTTCTCTTAAAGACAAGGGCACTTTGCGTTCTGCTAATAATGTGCTGGAGTGATTATTAAAAACGTTACATGGCATGTGGGTGTCTGAAGTTGAAATACAAGGACATTAATCCTAAACCTCTTTGGTGCACACTTGTGGCTCCACTAATTGTTATTTATCAGGAAAGTGCTACACATTCTTTTAACTAGTTCTGAGAAATGTGGCAGCATGTCAGCTCCCTTGCCAGGTGCCCCCAGAGCTTCCTGTCTCACAACGCCTCAATCGTCCTGCTTTAATGAAGAGCATCGGGCTTACTAGACATCGATTGTGCCTGGGAGCTGCCTTTACCTGGCATCTTGGTGTGAATGCTGTATCAAGTCATTAGGGTTCTAAATGCTAATTTCATCATAGTGGTATTTGCAACTGTCAGGAGATAGTCTCGTGACATGCCAAATATGTCACAAATCACAACACAAAAATCTATAAAAGGATGAAAGTCCCTTTTTTTTTCTAAGACAAGAGAAGTAAAATTTCTACATGTTTGGATTTTTCTCCTGCAAAGAGCAGACAAAAAAAAATCTATAGGCAAACAGCAGCTCTGTGTTTTGCTCTTCCATGACATTTGATTGCCAGGATCTCCTGGGTTTGGATTCACCTCCAGCATCTCTCCTTAATGCCCTCCTTCCATAGCCCCGATTCCAAGGTAAATGACTTGAAGCTTGAGAAGGGGCAGTGGGTAAGAGAGAAACCCAGTGTTCCCACAGGCTGCAGAGGAGAGGTAGAGAGGACGTTCCATGCTCTTACTCTGCGGCTGAGGGTTATGGGAGGACGTTGTTGCTCATGTCTGAGGTCTAGAATCCCCAAAGACTTAACCGGGTACCTAAGACAGAAGCGGCCACCTCTAGAAGCAGTAGGGCAGAGAGAATGATGAAATTTGCTAAACTCTTATGGCACTGAGCCGTGCTCTGTGTGTTAGCCATGGGGGCCTCACACCAACACGAGAGGACGGTAACTATCATCTTCACAATTTTACAAACAACATGAGGGAAGGCACGCATGGTAAGCCAAAGTCACTTTACTGGTAAGTACTGAAAATAGGACTCAGCCCTAGGTGCCTGACCACAGATCCTTCATTCTGAAGCAGTGCAATGCCAACTTCCTATTTCCAGTTAAGTTCACTTTTTATGAAGTGAACAGTTTTTTTTTTTTTTCTTTTTGCCAAGAATACGCATGCTAATACACTAACTTTGAGTCTTGAGATTTTCTACTCAAATGGCAAGGAGAGGCCAAGAAGCAGAGGAGTCAGGTTTACATCAAGGAAAAACGCAGGGTTCCAGCAGTTCACCAGCCACCCCTAGTCTCCTCTGTGTTTGTGCCCCACCTTAGTTCACAACTGGCTTTCTAGGAGGACAGGAAAGAATTTCAATTCAAGTGGGAGAAACACTATCCTGTTATCACACCAACAACACAAAAGAAGAGATTGCAAAGGAAAATCCCAGGAACAAATTTAAGCAAAGGCCACAGGCAAACCAATGAAGTTGAACTTTCGGGATGAGACCCTGGTATAAGGAATTTCCAAAGCTACCCAGGGGGTTCCATTTTGAAGCCAACCTTGGAGAAAGTTTTCTAGTGGATGTGTGGTCAGGAGGCAGGCATCACCTGTGCAGCAAAACTAACAAGAGCAGAAGGGCAGTCTGAAGCACCGCCTTCAGAGGGGAACCAAACTCTTCGTGCTCAGCAAGAAAATTCCTCTCATTCCACACAGAAATCTGACCTTGGTAGGGATGGGATCCATTTCAGAGGCCAGAGCACTTGGGAACCCTGTGAGCTAAGCTTGCACTGTTGTGATCTGAGTGTGCACTGTCTGAGCCGACTATGCACTTTGTGAGCCAAGCGTGCATGGTTATGAGCCCAGCATGCACTATTGTGAGTCAAGTGTGCACTGTTGTGAACTGAGCTTGGGTTGTCATGAGCCACGCATTCACTGACTGAGCCAAGTGTACACTGTTGTGAGCGAGTGTGCACTGTCGTGTGCCAAATGTGCACTGCAGTGACCCAAGCATGTACTGTTGGGAGCTGAGCATGCACTAATGCAATCTGAGTGTGCACTGTATGAGTCAAGTATGCACTGTTGTGATCCAATCATGTACTGTTGTGATCCAATCATGCACTGTTGGGAGCTGAGCATACACTGTTGTGAGCCAAGTATGCATTGTTATGAGCCAAACACGCACTATCTGAGCCAAGTGTGTGGTCATAAGCTGAGCGTGCACTGTCATGAGCCAGTGTACACCACTGTGAGCCAAACATGCACTACTGTGAGACAAGTGTTCACCATCATGAGTCCAGTACGCACTATCTGAGCTGAGCGTGCATGGTTCAGAGCCAAGCGTGCACCATCATGAGCCAGTGTGCACTGATGTGAGCCAGTGTGTACTATTGTAAGACAAGTGTGCACTCTCTGAGCTGAGTTTGCACTGTTGTGAGCTGAACGTGCACTGTCTCAGCTGAGTGCACACTGTCTTAGACGAGTGTGCACTGTCATGAGCCACACATACACTATTGTGAGCCAAGCATGTACTGAGACAAGCATGCACTGTGTGCACAGCGTGCACTGTTGTTAGCAAGTGTGCATTGCCATGTGCTGAGCGTTCATTGTCTGAGCAGAGCACAAGTGGAAAGCTATTCTGCTGTCCTGGAGAAGGTCTAGGACCATGGCTCCACACAGGCTGTGCACTGGAATCGCCTGGGGATCCTTTAAAACTACAGACATCACTGGCTAGTGATGCCTGGCTATCCAGATTTCTGCAAGCTCCCTGAGTCTAATGTGCAGCCAAAGTTGACAGCTTGGTGTCGTACTTGGAATCTCTCTCTGGCAACCACAGTTTCACTGCATGGGAGTAGTCAGGTCAGCCTAGTCCTACACTTCCGGCAGCCAGTGCATCCACATCCTCTGTGAAGTGTGATTCCGGAATTGGCATGTTAGGGACTCACTCCGGGATGGCCGAGGCTCCGCAGGAATCTGAGCTGCAGAGTGCTGGGCCAGCCAGATGCCCACCTATGGGGGACCCTGCACACCGTGCCATGCTGGCATCCCCCAGGAGCCAGGCGGGCTCACCCAGAGCAGGACAGGCTCCGCATGAGGGCGTGGCCTGTGGCCCTTTCCTCTGCTGCTTTCCTCAATGACTCTGAGAGATGTATCTGCTGAGTGCTGCTGGCAGGAAGCCCTCGGCTCAGAGACTACGTCCTGCGTTGAGGAGCCGCTCGAAGAAAGGACAAGGCATGAGGAGCGGTGGCAAGGGGTCTGGCTCCCTGGGTCCGGAGGTGACGACGTGGGGCCCCATCAGCACCACGGGGGACAGCAGGTGTGCAGGGCAGCTGAGGCCACCCTCGGCTTGCTCTCTCCCATCAGGCTTTCTCTTTTCCTCCCCTTTCCTTAACAGTGTGCTCACTGGGCTAGAAGGCCACTTCGCAGTAACATCCTTCAAGTGACCATGAAGTCCAAGCTGGCTTGGGCTGGGATGGGGAGTTTACGCACTAGCCCGGCTTAGCAGGAAGCTGGCCTTCTGATGACACAAGCCAACCCCTTCATCTTAATCCTGAGACCTCTGCCCCCAAGAGAACAGGGGACGCATGTAACATCCCTGACACCCCAGTGTGTGAGTGCACATGTTCCCATTCAAATACATGTGGAATTGCCCAGCCCTGTTGACCATGCTGAGCTCCCATAGCCAGACGCCGCAAATCTGCAGCCCCACTACCAGGGGCTCAGTTTGGATGGTGAGACTACCTCACTCCTGGCCTGCACAATCCAGTAAACTCCTCCCTGTGAGAGGCTCTGTCCCTGTTTCCATGGATGTCTGCAGGAGACAGGGTCCCTGCGGGCTCACCCGCGAGAGCACTGCCAGACGGGGACCACAGCATGGACCAGAGCAGGATGCCCTGGGGAGAGTGCGTGTTGAGACCAGATCCCCCGAGTATGCTTGTTTCCCTGACAAAGCCCACATTCAATGCTCATTAGAATAAGGAAATGAGAGTGAAGTCTAGAATTTTAAGTATTCACATTCAGGGGAGATATCAAGAAGGCTGGGGGACCAGTGGGTCCAATGGAGATCATTTCTAAATTTTAAGACAATATTTCTGAGGCTTCTGTTTTCAGCTCCAAGATGTAATGACTTGGAAGGTGTCAACCCCATCCTGCATAGTAAAACTGGACAAACCAAAAATCCATGATTTTTCTTGTGTCATCAGAGAACTGAGTTTTCAGCAAAAACTGCCAACTCAAAATGTGGGAGGCAGGCTCACTCAGAGACACAGCGGCCATTTGCTCAGCTGAGCAGAAGCCCCTGGAGCAGTGAACCAGCAGGAACCCTCCCGGGAAACCTTGGATTCGTGAAGATTTCCGTGAATTGCCTGAGGCTGAGTGTAGACTGCTGGAGAGTGGGCTGTAGTGTACAGGATCTCTGCATTTTCATGGGCTTTACCTTGAAGAACCCCAGCAGGTACTCACAGTAAAAATCCAAGACAGCTGACCTCATGGCTTCACAGGTGGAGGAAAAAGTAAGAGTTTTGAAGTAAACCCAGAGCCTTCTTCATAACAAAGACCTACTCTCCAGAGAAAAATATGATTCCAGGGCATTATCCCAGCTGGAGAAAAGAAAAAATTCCTCACACTTCGGCCCCTTCCAGTTTTCCTGTATCACCTAGGAGGAAAAACACAAAAACCCCCACATAGTTTTACTATAAAAAAATAATAAAATAAACACTAGAAAAACAATAAAGGCTTTAAGAACTTAAGTGTCTCGTCAGATCCAAACACTAGTAAGTGGTACACCTGAGAGTGGAATACTGACTTCTCTAACTTTTAACTGCCATATTTACTGCCCACCTGGCCCATCCACCAAAAAGCACTGTCATGTAAGAGAATGTGTGCTTAGAGGATAAGGTGGGGTTTCTCTGCCACAGCACTGCAGACATTGTAGACTGGGTAACTGTATGCTGTTGGGTGCCGTTCTGATTGCTGTAGGATGTTTGGTGCATTCCTGGTCTCCAGCCACTACCTGCAAGTAGAACCCCCTCCCCCAAGTCATAACAGCCAAAATTGTCTCCAGACCTTGCCAGTGCCCTTGGCCGAAAAACACTGCTGTAAGACAATTCAGTGTTTGTTTTCGTTTCAAGATTTTACTTATAATATCTAAATATTATGGCCATGTGTCTATTAGCAAGAGGACATTCGCATTGTTGACCTAAAAAGAAACTGAGACCAGATATGTATAGCAAAGAT
>NW_007735616.1:69925-72306 GCF_000696425.1 Galeopterus variegatus
AAGAGGACATTCGCATTGTTGACCTAAAAAGAAACTGAGACCAGATATGTATAGCAAAGATTTATTGAACCAATGTGGCTATTGCGACCAGGGAGACACATAGTCAGGTCGCCCTGAGAAATGCCTTCAAAAGAGGCTAAGAGCTTAGCATTTCATGATCACAAGAAGAGGATAAGGGTCCAAGGAGAGAGAGCGGGACAGCCCCATCTAATTACTTTATCAGGCTTTCTATTTATGATACACAACATATAGATTTGGGATTGTTACTAGGTTACATAAAGGTTACAAGAAGAATTCTAGATTATTTTGTGGCTTTCTGGTGCCATTAAGTCTGCTTCTAAGTAAAAATGGTCTTATAATGATGTTTTCCAGGACAGGTGGATATTACTACAGACTTATCCCAGATCTCCCAAGGCAATGTAATTTAGCTGACCTGGTCAGAGCAGTTTTTTCGGTTATCAGCATAGTTAAATATTGTAGGATGACAGAAAACATAAACTTTAGATTAGTCATATCTTTATTATTTTGTTAGATTGTGTATTTTATTATGTAGCAAACACTAAGGAAATTGGTTGAATAAAATAGCTGAGTACAACTTGAGATGGAAAATATAACAGTGGCACATTTTTNTTGGTTGAATAAAATAGCTGAGTACAACTTGAGATGGAAAATATAACAGTGGCACATTTTTTCTTGGTATATAATAAAATTTCAAAATATACTAAATTTAGGTGATATAAGAAATTTTGGAGACTTCTGGAGACAAAACTAGATATACATTTCTGTCCAATGTCCTATAATGTTGGAATTGCTCCTATGAAATTATCCTCTTGCTGATAACAATACAAAAGTCTGGAAAAGTATTTTCTTTAATTATTGCTTGAAGATACTGGGGATTTACAAAATACAGGGACGAAGTGGAGGATGTTCCACTCATGAAATGAGGAGACCACATAGGACTTTGCCCTTAGGTTCTCCCCTGGCCACATGGAACTGGGCATGTAGTATCAGAAACATGGGAGGGGACTGCAGGACAGTGAACCAAGGAAGTCTTCTGGAGAGATGGAAATGTTTTATATAGTGATTGTGGTGGTAGTTACTCATAGTCATAAATCAGTCAAAACTTTTTTAAAATGTACACTTAAAATCATGAATTTTATTGTTTTTAAATTGTATCCCTTAAGAACGTAAAAACCACTGTGTAAAACAGTATGGAGATTCCTCAAACAACTACAGATAGATCCTCCTTATGATCCAGCAATCCCTCTTCTGGATTTATACCCAGAGGAATGGAAATCATCACGTTTAAGGGATACCTGCATTCCCATGTTCATTGCAGCTCTGTTTGCAATAGCCAAGATATGGAACCAACCTAAATGTTCATCAATGGATGATTGGATAAGGAAAATGTGGTATATATACACCATGGAATACTACTCTGCCAGGAAAAAAGAATGAAATTCTCCCATTTGCAATAACATGGATGAGCTTGGAGAAACTTATGTTGGGTGAAATAAGCAAAGCACAGAGGGATAAATACTGCATGTGCTCACTTATATGTGGGAGATAAGAGAGAAAGAAGGAAGGAAAGAAAGACCACAGTGATGCGTTGGACTTGCAGAGAGAGAGAACATACCTAGGGATACAAAGTGGAGTGGGGGAAAGAGAGATGGGGAGGGAGGTTGAGGATAATTGGGTGGGGGACACAGGGTATAATCACAATTTGTGATAATGGGCATGCTGCCAGTGTGGATCTGGCTATCACATCTTGGGCACAGGTGGTGACAGTCAGCTTTGTACCCCATGAATATTCATAGCCAATAAAAAATAATTAAAAATTTAAAAGAAAAGAAAGTAAAAACACACTAGTGCCTCATAAGAGACAGCAATGTCTCTAAAGAAAGAAAGTCATGGAAGCCTTGGGGGCTTTAACAGCCAGAGACTGATGTTCTGCAGCGAATGGACACATGGCTAGTAGAAAAGCCTCACAAAGGTTAGCTGTCTGCGTTTGTTTGAAAAGCTTTGTTGAGATATAATTCACACAGCAACAAGACAACCACTTGAAGTACAATTTGATAGCTTTTAATACATTCACAGTTGTGTGCAGCGATCACCACAGTCGATTTTAGAATGTTTTCATCACTTCAGATGAAAACAGAAATTCTGTTCTTTGACTCACACTGAAACTTGGTTGTGTTAAAAATATCAGTTTTCTTTCCTGGTTCTTTATTTTTCCCTATACTTCTTTAGGTATTGCCTCTCAGCTCCCACATGGAAATTAGCAGGAAAAAAAATTGTCTAAACAACAAATGTGAACTGTAGCTTAGAGTTAGCCAAAATTTAAATCAGTATTTGTGAACCAAGGGGAATGACCCATTAGC
>NW_007735616.1:74214-75567 GCF_000696425.1 Galeopterus variegatus
GCCATCCCTCCTCGACTACCATTTGAGAGCAACATAGTTTCTAGTTTTTATAGGGTTCCTTAGACTGGCTTCTCTACTGGGAAGAGACAATTTCTATGGTAAACAATGAATAAAAATTAGTGTTGCCCCTTACCCTTACAGACTCTGTGCTGTACTCCAAGAAAACAGCAGCAGCATCACTAACTACATCCCTGCATGGTAAAATCATCATTTCACATGAGCATAAATAACATTAGAGAGAATACTGCCCGTAAGAAAAACTACACTTTTGTATCCTCTCTTGCTCTTTCCCGGGACTGCTGGCCTGGATAGGATGAAAGGTATTATTGGGACCAGATGCGGAAAGCTGACAGTTACACAAATCCAGGGAGACTGATGAAGCTCTGGCTTCTACATAGCAGGCCCTATTTTTAAATGTTTCCTTTGTCCAGTAAGTCCTTCTTAGCACATTCTTTGACTGGAGTGATTAATTAGAAATTCAAGNCTCAAGCCTATTGATCTGTGAAAATAATCCTAAGAATCTGAATATTATCCTATTTTTCTTCCTTGTATTCTGAATGTAAAAAAAAGAATCTCCCTCACCTTCCTCTCTGTATTAGTCTGTTTTATGTTGCTATAACAGAAATACCTGAGACTGGGTAATTCATAAAGAACAGAGATTTATTTGCTTACGATTCTGGGACAGCTGCATCTGGTGAGGGCCTCGGGCTGCTCCTACTCATGGTGGAAAGTGGCAGGCAGCTGGCAGGTACAAGCAGATCACATGGTGAGAGGAAGCAAGAGAGAGAGGGGAGGTGCCAGGGTCTTTTAAACAACCAGCTCTCACGGGAACAGTAGAGCGAGAACTCACTCATTAATCCCCTCACTCAGGGAGAGCATTAACTCATTCATGAGGGATCCACCCCCATGGCTCAAACAACTTCCAGCACTGCCACATTGGGGATCAGATTTCCACATGAGTTTTGGTGGAGACAACACATCCAAACTCCATCACCCTCCCTCTACCCTAGGAGAACACTGAGGCACTTTGAAATTTTTCTAAATTTTATCCTGTCCATGTTGAAAAAAATAACAGGGACAGAATTCTCCAAGAGAGCTCAAGGACTAGGGTGCCTATCACCAGACAGAGAGCTCCTCCCCTGCCTGGGCTTGACATGGGTGGGGATGGAGGACACCACATGCCCAGAGTATATCCAGGAATCACCTGAGAAGCCTGTTAAAACTGTAAACCACCCTTGGCTTGAGATATTCTGCAAGCAGAGGGCGAGAAAGAACAAACAGATAATCTCACGGCCATCCCTCCTCGACTACCATTTGAGAGCAACATAGTTTCTAGTTTTTATAGGGTTCCTT
>NW_007735617.1:0-255 GCF_000696425.1 Galeopterus variegatus
TATACTTTCCAGAGTTTTGTTTATTATTGATTTCTAGTTTTAATCCATTGTGGTCTGAGCATTTAGTTTTTAAAGAAAATCTCTGACTTTTAAATCTGGTCATCTTTTAGTTCATTTTATTTTATTTTGCTATATTTTATATTTCGCCTCTGAAGCCAGCTGGAGTGGACTTCAGTGCCAGCCCCAAAGCTGCTAAAGCAGCGGGTCCTGGATTTGGGGGGTCCTGGCCAGGGGGCTTGAGGGCCTGCCCTCCCT
>NW_007735617.1:1236-1780 GCF_000696425.1 Galeopterus variegatus
GGCAGGGCGCACAGCCTCTGCTCTCTGGTCTCTTTCTGTCTCCCCTGCAGGAGAGTTAAAAGATCCGGAACTGGTCCTGACTTTGCCCTGAACTGTGAGCCGGCAGCTCTTGGGTCAGGAGTGGCCATGCTGCTCCAGCTCTGCCATCGGCTGGAATTCCAAGATGAAGAGTGTATGAAAAACCCTCCTGTCCCGAAGGCAAGATGACGGCCTGGCAGCGCATCCTGCGAGAGGCTGGGACGCAGGGCGCCTGAGGCTGCTCTTCTTTGTGATGCTTTTTAATTTAAAAGTGGAGATGCCTTTATACTTCTTTCTGGTTCTACAAGTAATACGAACACATGAAACTACCCTCAACTTCTCCAGTAATCAAGGAAGTAAAACATAAATTGCAATATTATGTCATTCATCACTCACCAGATTGGCAAAAATGAAAAAATCTGAGTGTGCAGAGTTGCTGAGGGGCAGGTAAAGGAAATGAGGCATTTTGAGGCTGAGCACGTGTGTGGAAGTGGCACGTCACACCCATCACACGAAGCGTGTCCTG
>NW_007735617.1:3408-4035 GCF_000696425.1 Galeopterus variegatus
CCCCTCAGAATCATGAGAAACAACAAATTCTTGTTTTCGGTCGCTAAGGTTTTATGTAATGTGATGGTTAGTTTTCTGTGCCAACTTGGCTAGGCTGTGGTGCCCAGTTTTTGGTCAAACATAGTCTAGATGTGGCCATGAAGGTATTTTTTAGATAAGTTTAACATTTAAGGCAGTGGACTTTGGGTAAAGCAGATTTCCCTCCATAATGTGGGTGGACCTCATTCAATCAGTAGAAGGCCTTACGAGAAAAGACTGAGGCCCCTGAAAAGGAAGGGATTCTGCCCCTGAGTCAGCCTTTGGGCTCGAGCAGCAACATAACTCTCCTCTGGGTCTCCAGCCGGCCAACCTGCCCTGCAGATTTCAGAGTAGCCAGCCCCACAGTTGCATGAGCCAATGCCTGAAAATCTCTCTCTCTCTAATTCTATCTCTATTTCTATGTCTGTCTGTCTATCTATCCATCCATCCATCCTCACCCTCTCTCCCAGAGGCCATCACTAATCCAGAGGAGACCCACATGCATTGGACCCATAGGTGGTTGTTCTTTTATCTGGTGTCGTTTTGTGTAGTTGAGGTCTGGCAGGTGCTGGAGCCTGGCCTGGAACTCAGGCTGTTAACCTCCAAGGC
>NW_007735617.1:5682-6353 GCF_000696425.1 Galeopterus variegatus
AAATTGCTCCCTTTCTGTAAAACATGTTCTGTCTATCTACCCATCTCTCTGTCTGTCTGTCTGTCTATCTAATTATTTAAATAAAATCGGTCCTATTGCACATACTTTATTGTCGCTTACTTTCTTCACATTATTACCAGTGCAAAGACCCCCGCCCCAACTACTATTTCACTTCCTGTCTCTATAGTGTTGCCTCCTTAATGGTCTCTTGGGTTTTCTATATATAATTATATAATTCTAAACAGAGGTCATTTATCTGTGTTTCCAGTGTTTATCTGAACTATTCCATGTTCTTATCTCTCTGCATTCACTACTACTTCCAAGACAATGTTAAGTAACAGTGAGATTGGGTGTACCTCCCTAACTAATAGTTTTAATTAAATTAATGTTAGTGTTTTGTAGTTTAGAATAATATTTCATTTTAATTTTGGTGGCTAGTTTTTATTAATTTCACTTGGTTCCCAGAGTTTTTCTATTAAAAAAAAACTGGTTTGTTTGGTTAACTGCTTTTTCAGTGTATATTAATAAAATCATATGGGTTTTCTCCTGTAGGTTTCCTCATATTAAGCCCCTTTTTCATTCTTGGTATAACCCCTGCTTGTTAGTGTATCGTTCTTTTGAAACATTACTGATTTATTTGGCTAACATTTTATAATTTTTACATCTATATT
>NW_007735617.1:7989-8793 GCF_000696425.1 Galeopterus variegatus
TCCTTCCTTCCTTCCTTCCTTCCCTCCCTCCCTCCCTCCCTCCCTTCCCTCCCTCCTTCCTTCCTTCCTTCCTCTGTGTCTCTCTCGCTTTCTCTGTCTCTTTCTTCTCTTCCTTTCTCAGCTCCCACCTATGACTGAGGACACGTAGTATTTCCCTTTCTGTGCCTGGCTTATTTCACTTTCCTTTGGTCCTGTTTTTATTAGTTGTTTCTAATTTTATTGGATTGTCATCAATAAAAAATCTCCTTTTTTGGACACAAGGGTTTCACGGTAAATTGCTATAAATGTTTCATGGATACAAAAAAAGTGGAAGTGCGTTCTGTGGTCTGGAGGTGTAGGGTCATGAGTGTCAGTCTGTGCACAGATGCACACGGGTGCAGCACACATCC
Organism: Galeopterus variegatus; assembly: GCF_000696425.1. Taxonomy (NCBI): domain Eukaryota; kingdom Metazoa; phylum Chordata; class Mammalia; order Dermoptera; family Cynocephalidae; genus Galeopterus; species Galeopterus variegatus. The sequence continues at coordinate 8,379 of NW_007735617.1, forward strand.
CTCTATTTTCCTACTTTTAAAAATTGAAGTAAAATTCACATAACATAAAATCCACCGTTTTATAAAGTGTACAATTCAGTGGCATTTAGGACATTTACTACAAGTGACCCCAAATTTCACCACCCCCAAAATAAAACCACGTCCCCATGAGCAGCCCCTCCCTACCTGCGCCTCGCCCCCAGCACCTGGAAATCACCCTCTTGCTTTTTGTCTGTGCGGCTTTACTTATTGTAGATATAAATGGAATCATACGATGTGACATCTCATGTCTGGCTTCTTTCACTTAACATGATGTTTTTGAGTTTCATCCACACAGTAGCACGTGTCAGTACTTCAATCCTTTTTATGGCCGAATACCATCCCACCGTAGGGCTACACCGTGATTTGTTCACGCGTTCATCCACTCACGGACATT
>NW_007735617.1:10419-10838 GCF_000696425.1 Galeopterus variegatus
TTTTTTGATTACAACATCTATTCTGTTGTTGGAGAGATGTCTTGAAGTCTTCCATTCTAATTGTATGTTTATCAATTTGTGTTAGCAAGAATTAGGTTTGATTTATACAGCAGAAAAAAACTAGATTGAAAATATCTTAAATACAGGTTTATTTCCTCACATTAAAAAATGCTTAGTGATGGGATATCCTGGGCTGGGTGATAGCTCCATAAGTTAAGAAAACTACTCTTCACATAGCTTCATCCCCAAGGTCCTAAGATAGCTGCTGGAGACACTGAGTCCTGTTTAGGAAGGAGGGATGAGGGAAGTGGAAAAGCACCCCTCCCGTATAGTCAGCACTCTTAAGGAGACATCTGTGTGAGTCCCACAAAAGCACATCTGCTTGCATCTTACTGGCCTGGTCCTAGTTTTATGGTCAC
>NW_007735617.1:11465-22023 GCF_000696425.1 Galeopterus variegatus
AAAAAAAAAAATGCTTAGTGATGGGATATCCTGGGCTGGGTGGTAGCTCCATAAGTTAAGAAAACTACTCTTCACATGGCTTCATCCCCAAGGTCCTAAGATAGCTGCTGGAGACACTGTGTCCTATTTAGGAAGGAGGGATGAGGGAAGTGGAAAAGCACCCCTCCCAGATAGTCAGCACTCTTAAGGAGACATTTGTATGAGTCCCACAAAAGCACATCTGCTTGCATCTTACTGGCCTGGTCCTAGTTTTATGGTCACTGAGGAAGTAAAGAAGCCTGAGAAATGTGGTCTGTTAATTGGGCACATTTTGTCCTGCAGCAAAATCAAACACTTCTCATAAGTAGGAAAGGAGAGAATATCATTAAGTGGATACTGGATGTGGCCTCCTTGAATTTCTAATATATGGTTTTTAATGTACTAAACTGCTATATTTGGTGCATATAGGTTAATTACTGTTCTATCTTCACAAATTATACTTTGTACCTTTATAAAATGTATTTTTATTTATTATTTTTAGTGCTTTTAGCCTCCTAAACAGGGCACCACTCCCATCTTACTGCAGCCTCTTATCTTACCTCAGGTTTCTTTGTATCACCTATCACTACCTGATGTTATTTATGTGTTTGTTCATTTGTTATTGTGTATCTCCTCTCACTAGAGTAGGGTCTTTGTCCATCTTGGTTGCTGCTGTATTTCAGCATCAAGGGTAGCCATGACAGGTTATCGGTTCCCAGAAAGCACTTGCTGAATGAATGAATTCAGCTCCCAATTTTTGTTGAACATTTTTAGCTCATTCCTGCTCTACAGAAATGACTTTGTACTAAACATACACTCACACAGACACACATACCATATTCATATGCATATATGCATATGTATGTATGTGTATGTACCATGCATGTGTATGCACACATTCTGATTAATATAATCACATTTTATTTTTATAAAGTATCCATACTTAGAGATAAAATTTAAGAGTATTTCTGATCCAATGGCATCAATACAAAGTGTTGTGAATAGAACAGAAAAGCCAAGAAGTTTGAAGAAGGTCCCCAAACATAATTTTTACCAAAGATTTATGATGTTCAATTTAAACAGCTTATCCAATTGACATTTAGACTGTTTCTGACTTTTGGTTATCTCCTAGTGCTGCCTCTGACATACATATTTTGCACAAATGCATGAGAATTTTTATTTTTGTTTTAATTTGCACTTCTTTGACTGATGGCAAGATTGAGTGTCTCCTCATATATTTAGTAGTTGTATATATTTCTTAGGTTAATTATTCACCTATATCTTGTGATAATTTTTCTATTGGGTTTTTATTTTTTTATTACTAATAAGAATTTTTTACAACTTAATACTATTAACTCTCTGTATTAGTTTTCTAGGGCTACCATTATCGTTATCAAAGTACCACAAACTGGGTAGCTTTGAAAAATGGAAACTTATTGTTTTGTAGTTCTGGAGGCTGAGAGGGTCTAGAGGCAAAGTGTTGGCAGGGTCATGCTCTTCCGAAACCTGCAAGTTTCTTCCCTTTCCTCTCTCCTGGCTTCTGGAGCTTTGCTGGCAACCTTTGGCATTTCCTGGGCTATAGATGCATCATTCCAATTGTCTCCACATGGCCTTCTCTCCTCTGTATGTGTCTGTCTCTTTGTCCAAATTTCCCCTTTGTATAAGGACACCAGTCATACTGGATCAGGACCCGCCTAACGCCTCATATTAACTTACCTATTTCTCTGAAGACACTATTTTCAAGTAAGGTCACATTCTGAGGTCCTGGGGGATAGGACCTCAACATATCTTTTTTGAGGAACATAAATTAACTATAGCACTCCCTGATGGTCATTTTAGTTGTGAATATTTTTACCAATGACTTTTTCCTTTTTTAATATTTGTGTTGTTTTTTAGCATTAAAAGTTTTATATTTTTGCATGGTTAAATCAGTTGACTTCTGAAAGAGAGAAGACGTTCTACTCCAAGGTTTGAGAATTACCATGCTATGTCTTACCAAAATAATTTTATTGGGGTTTTCATGTTTAAATATTTAATCCACCTGGAAATTAATCTATGCGTTGTACAGAAGTATCTGGTGAATTAGGCACAAACATGTACTTCTTAAGGATAAATATTAGTTCTTGCCACAGTGAGGTGGAAAATGTCTATTAACTGTCTCTTTTTTTTTTCCTTTTTGTCTTTTTTACTGACCGGTAACGGGATTGCAACCCTCGGTGTTGCGCCCGCACCGCGCTCAGCCAGTGAGCGGGAACCAGTCTCCACATGGGATCCGAACCCTCGGCGGGAGCGCCGCCGTACTCCCAAGTGGCGCACTCTCCAGTGTGCCACCGGGCCGGCCCTATTAACTGCCTCTTAATTAGCAAAGAACACGCCCCTTCCCCAGAATCAGTATACCACACTATTATTCAGAGTGGTATTTAGTACTTTGTTTTTCTCTGCTTTCTTTTCAGGATTAGCAGGGTGAGAAAGCAGCCACAAACCTGCTTTAAATGCTGCTCCTCAGCCACACAATTAGAACCTTAGAAGTGAACAGTCTAGAAAGGATTGGGTTAAATTATTAGCCAAGGACATTATACTCTCCTCAGTCTCCATCTGGGTGAAAAGAAATGATGCTTCCCGTTGTTACACACATGCACAAACACACACACATTCACACACATATGTTGCCTGTACGTATATGAAAATGTTAAATTAAAAATATATACAGCTCTAAAACCCAGCTGTCTCACGGCATTCTCCTGTCATTTGGAAATGGACAACTAATGCAACGATGACTTTGTCTCTCTTCTTTCCCGAGTTTTTGCCTCATCTCTTTGTCTTGTTGCATTGTCTGGAATTTTTTGGATGATGTTGATGGTCAGCACAGAAGGGCCCCGGCTTATGATGCTTTGACTTATGACTTTACAGCAGGTTTGTTGGGTATTAACACATTTTTGACTTATGACATTTTCAACTCATAATGGATTTATTGGGATGTAACTATATCATAAGTTGAGGAGCATCTGTATAGGTTTTTGATATATCACCTGCAGTTTCTAAAAGCAAAAATCTTTGAAACATAAAAGTCCTTTCACAGATTTGTGGTGAACTCATTGGGCAACAAAATCTAACCTGAATTAATGTGAGATATATATACTGTTTAAGCATACAACTTGGGATAAGTGCATTTGGTGGCTGAGATATTGATGTGCTTGATTATGGATTGCTGCCCCAGTCCACAATCCATTGGATTGTTATCCGCTATATAATACAAGAGAGTACTTCAAAATGTTCATGGAGGCCATAGCACTATCTTTTTATTTTATTTTCCAGGAACTTTTTGAAGTATACATAATACTGCCTTTGAAATATCTGAAAAAAGCCTGATTGTGAGATTTAATTGATCCCAACCAAGGGCTTTCAAGGGTTTCCTGACCCTTAGATAATGAATCATGCTTATGTTCTGTCTCTCATGTTTAATCAATAACTTGATATTAGCAGTTCGTTTGTGGCAATCACGTTTTAATTAAGTTAAAGAGGTTTTCCATGCCATCATAGTTACTGATCTATTTATGTTTCCTACTGCTTCTTGTTTACTTCTATTTTATGTGAAAAGTATCAATTGTATTTAGACTTAAAAATGTTGTGGGACCTCTGTCCTCTGGTCTGGAATGTAAGAACCTTTGCCTTCATTCCCTTCCTTGTAACAAGAACAAAGCTACACAAACTGAAAATCATCAACTCTTCTTAGATCCAAGAGAGAACTGAGGCTGTAGGGCAAACCACTGCCCCCCAAAATTGGAAAGACAGGTGGATCACAACTTAATAGAGCAGAAACTTATAGAAAGAAAGTGAGCTGAGATGCCGGGTACCGTTCAAGCTTTATTTAAGAAAGAAATCTGCCAGGCTGTACTCAACATGGAGGACAGCCCAGGGATGCCCTGAAAATGGGGGACGGCACCAGGTGTGGGAGTGGTAGAGCTTATATTGGTGTGTTGGCACCAAGCGCTGGGTGATGTAATTCTGGGGTGGGGGTTGAGTTAGGTCATGGGGATGGAGAGTTCTGCGCATGCAGAAACACTGAAAGTATCATTTTTTCTGAACCCATGAGGCTTCTTGAAAGGGGGGTGGGGGGGAGATGGACGGTGCCATTTTGTACTTGGGCTTGTCTGAGATGGCTCTGGTCCTGTTGCAGATCTATTCTTATGAGCAGAAATCTCATCAGAACCCAGTACTGTTGTAGACAAACCTGGACTGTAAATGATTTACTGCTGGAGGCTCAGTGTGGACAAGTTTGAAAGGTTCAGAAGTCCAGTCTCAGGGGAGAGAGCCCACACTTTTATAGTTTTATGTCCAGAAACTCCACCTGGTTCTCACCGTAAAGACTGAAAAAAAATCCTCTCAATCCTCTGGTGGGGGATTGGGGGGGGCAGAAAGTAGCTATTTTTAAAAGTTCCAGAGCATTCTGTTCTTAAGAAGGCCTGCCCTTAAGGGAAACCATTTGCTCGAACCCGACAGACAGGGGTTGTACGAGAATCTAAGTGATTGGGAGAATGGAACTCCCCTGCTCCAACCCCCTGCAGCTCTCCTGTCTCCTCTAAGAGGAGAGGGGTGTGCCAAACAATTGCGAATCACTTATGAAGGTCACAGCCCAGGCACACAGGCTCACTGAAGGACTGAGACTAGAGAACGCTTCCCCTCCCCACACCTTACCACCACATCATTAGGGCTTCTCTACACAGGGGACAAAACAAGGACAGCAGAGGGAATTTTATCCTCTGACACCTACAGCTACAGCCAACAGTAAGCACAGCCTCGCTCCTAGCCAGGTCAACATAAAACCTCATGCTAAATGCCAGTCTCCTCAGTTCCTTTTATCCGGGACGTCATGTCCAACTTTCAACACAAAATTTACAAGGCATAGTAAATGACAAAAGACACAGTTAAAAGAGACAAAACAGAAGCATCAGAACCAGACTCAGATATAGCAGAGATGTTGGAATTATCAGACAGGGAATTTAAAACAACTGCGGTTATTATGCTGAGTGCTCTCATGAAAAATGTGGGCGACGTGCAGGAACAGATGGGCATTGAAGTCAGAGAGATGGAAACTTAAGAAAGAATCTTTTGCCTACAGCTATACACACTGTTCTCAATTAATTGTTAATTCTATTCTATGTCTGTGATCTCTCTCTCTCTCTCTCTCTCTCTCTCTCTCTCTCTCTCTCTCTCTCTCTCTCTCTCTCTGTAGTCACACTGGCCAGAAACTTGTCTATTTTACCGATCTTTGCAAAAGAAACAGCTCTTGGTTCTGTTTCTCACTTGTGCCTGTTTGCTGCTTTCTAATTAATTAGCATGTGGTTTTATTTTTATTCATCCCTTTTTCCTGCACTCTCTTGGTTTATTTTGTGGTTATCTTTTTAATTCCATGGAAGTAGTTCTTATCCATTTATTTTCATTATTTCTCACTGGTGAACAAAACATTAAAATCCCACTTCTGGTGTGACTGCCGCAGCATTAGGACTGGCAGGGGAGTCTCCCAATGCCATGCACAGAAGTGAGGTGGGAAAAACAAGATGGGCAGACAGAGCCTCCTGCTTTCTTGGCCTTAGATATTCTTTTGCTGCATCTATTTTAATGGCTGAAAATATTTCATCATTGGAATGGGTTAGAATTCGTGCACACAATCTCCAAGCGTTGGACCTACGGGTTCTTTCACAGGGAAATGTATTAAATATCTGTTGGGCACCAGGGCTTGTGTGAGGTGCTGGCGATAACTTCGTATAATGTATGCTATACGAAGTTATTACGGAGCATTTGTTGTCCATTCCATATTTTGTGAATGACCCACACATGTCCTATGATCATTGCTGTGTTAGTGTTTTGTCTTTTATCTATTGGCTTCTACTATATATGTATGAAGAATATTGCACATATATCTTTTTCTGATAATTGTACTGTTAGCATGGCATCCATATTTTGATACTTTGATTTTATTTATTTTATGGCACTTTGTGACAATTAAATATTGCTAATTTTAAGTGGTCAAATCTATAAATTCTGGCAGCAGAATGATGATTTTGCAAATTTATTGGGTGACACCTGTGTGCCAGGCAACAATTCTCTACTGCACAATCCCCAGATTTCTCAAGGACAGAGAGAAGACCTGGAAGAGCTGGTCTGAACTTTGCCTGGTGTTCCTTGGAGGGAGAGTACTGGTATATAGAGTACTATATTTTTCCACTTGTTTACCGCTACCAGAGAACCTTATATTTTTATACAGATTTGTGTTGTTGTCTGTTATCCCTTTGTTTCAACTTGAAGGGCTCCCTTTAGCATTTCTTGTAGAGCAGGTCTAGTGGTAATGCTCTTCCTCAGCTTTTATTTATCTGGGAAAGTCTTCATTTCTTTTTCCTTTTTGAAGGACAGTTTTGCCAGATACAGTACTCTTGGTTGACAGCCCCACTTCCCCTGCCCCAGCACTTTGAATATATCATCCCATTCCCTTATGGCCTGCACAGTCTCTGTTGCACAGTCTGATGACAAGCTTAGGGAAGCTCCCGTGTACATGACAAATCATTTTTCTATTACTGCGTTCAAGATTTCTTCTTTGTCTTTGACTTTTGACAGTTTATGTATAATATGTCTCAGTGTGATGCTCTTTGAATTTATCTTTATTGGAGTTCTTTCAGCTTTTTGAATTTGTATGTATATTTCCTCCCTAAGATTTGGGACTTTTGGGGCCATTATTACTTTAAATTGGCTCTCTGACCCTTTCTCCTCCTTCTGGTATTTCCGTACTGCATATATTGGTCTGCCTGATAGTGTCCTATAAGTCCTGTAGGCTCTCTTTGATTTTTCTTCAATTTTTTTTTTCCTTTTTGCTCCTCTGACACAGTAATTTCAAATGACCTGTCTTAAAGTTCACTAATTCTTCTGTCTGATTAATTCTGCTGTTTAACCTCGCCAATGAATTTTTTCAATTCAATTGTATTTTTCAACATCAGAATTTGTTTTGTTCTATTTTTTATAGTTTCTATCTTTGTCGATATTCTCATTTTGTTCATGTATAGTTTTCATTTAGTTTTTTATCTGTGTTCTCTTAGCTCATTAAGCACCATTATGACCGTTATTTAAAACTGTTTGTCAGGCAGCTCATAGATCTGCATTTATTTAGGGTTCGTTTCTGGAGTTTATTTTGATCCTTTGATTGGGTCTTGTTTTCCTCTTTCTTTTTATGCCTTGTAAATTTTTTCTGGGATTTGGGCATTTGAAAAAGAACCATCTCTCTTCGTCTTTGGATACTGGCTTCATGCGGGGAAGACCTTCACTAATCAGCCACGCTGGAGGCTCTGCAAGCTGCAAACCTTTTGTGATCTCATGCTCCCTCCAATGTTTGGTTACAGAACTGCGGCTGTAATGTGCTGCTCCCCTCTGTTTTCAGTGGCTTTTAAACTCTGCCACCGGTCAGTGCTCTGAGTCAGTCAAGACAGAATCCAGTCCCTTACGCAGCCCCAGACAAGACAGAAGATTGGATGCACAGTCACTCTTTTGTTTCCATTTCAAGGGAAGAGCTCCAGTCCGGGAGTTTCTTCCTGGCTGCTGGGCACTTGTACAGGAAGAGAGAAATGAATGGGTATGCCAAATGCCACATAGTTTCCCACCCCTATCACTCAAGTCACGTCTCGATTTTACAATCCCCTGGGAACTTTTGCTTCTGAACCAGTCTCTAGAATTCTCTCACAGGCATTCTGGTAAATATATTGTTAATTTGGTGTCTCTGTGGAGGAAGGAGGACCTGTAGATTTCTAGGCTTCTAAGGAATATGATCACTGGATCCCATGGTAAGAGTATATGGAGTTTTGTAGGAAACTATCAAACTGTCTTCCAAAGCTGCTGCACCATCCTGCATTCCCACTGGCAATAAATGAGAGCTCTCGTTGGTCCACATTCTCACCAGCATTTGGTGTTGCCAGTGTTCTGGATTTTGGCCATTTGTGTAATGGTACTGCAATGTTGTTTTAATTTGCAATTTCCTAATGCATATGATTTTGAGCATCTTGCTTAATTGCTCTGGCTAAACTACCAGTACAATGTTGAATATCAGGGGTAAAAGCAGGCATCCTTGTCTTATTCCTGATCTTAGGGGAAAAGCTTTCAGTCCTTCATCATTGAATATGATGTTTTCCACAAATTCTCTTTATCACTTTGAGGAAATTCCCTTGTGCTTTTAGGTTTCTGATAAAAATAATCATGAAAGGGTGTTGTATTTTGTCAATGTTTTCTCTTCACCAGTTGAGATGTTCATGTGTTTTTTCTTTTTATTCTATTAATGTGGTGTATTGCAGTGATGGAATTTTTTTTTTTTGGTTGTTTTTATTATTTTTTTATTGAAGTCCATTGATCATCACAAAAACTCAGGAAATGGAGCCAAGAAGAAGAAAAATGTCCAACCAAGATCTAAGAACCCAGAGATACAGAGGAGACATGGCACTGGACTGCTGAGCGTGCAGAAGGGAGCAGGAGGGGCGATCCCCTGTGTCATGGCTGCCTGCCGGAGGTGAGGCAGCTGGTGGGGCAGTTATGTTAACTGCTGCATGATGACAGTGTCAAGCAGGTTGGCTTTCTTTAGCATCTGGCTCTCATCAGCCAGCTCTTTGTTCAGGAAGGTAATCAGGGTGACAAACCTAGTGTCAGCCACAGCTGGCCAAGCATGAACAGTGAAGAGTCGAATGTTGATGATCCCGTAGGTGTGGTTAAATTTCTGCACCAGCCTCCCACCATCAGTAAGCCGTATTTGGATGTTTGTGGAAGGCTCTGACTCATTGATTAAAACGTTAAGAGCTGTCTTTCACTTCGTTTTCTGCCTGCTGGACTGGAGAGCTGGCACTCAACATCCGTGGGACAGTGCTGTCCCGTTTCTGATGCTCCCCAGTGAAGGCTCTTAGGGCTTCAAGAAGTCTTGTCCTGATGACCCTCCATGTCCAAGTTCACCTGCCCAGCATGGGCTAACCTCCGCAGCTCTGCTGGCACATCCCCTCTGTGGGCAGACCTCAGAGACTGGGCATTGGATGGGCCTTCATAGCTCCTGAGGTCATCACTATGCAGGCTGAATCCAGAGCTTCAACACCACATAAACATCCTGGCTGGAGTGCTGCCTCCTTTCTCCTACGTGGTCAGACTCTTCTGCGGTGCTGCCCCGAGGCCGTAGCCAATCCCTCAAATGTCTTAGTTCACTGGTCTATCCGAGGCTGTTGGTCATTCACTCCATAGCGATGGCTCCAGGCTCCTTGGCCCATTTAAAGAGATAATCCACCAGCTCGTTGGGACTTTTCTTCCTGCGAGGAATAACAATCTGCCGTCCACTTCTTTCTGATGCCCCCTGCATAAAACTTCTGGCCCTTCTCCTCCTCCTGGTCCTCATCTTGGTCATATATGAGGCCTCTGAAGGATGTCACCCTATTATTGCTGACAGCTGTGTCTCTAGAGACTGAGCTAGGGGTTGCCTATGAAATGGTCACAGTGCCTTTGTCCCCTCTGTCTCATAAAACCTCACTGGTGTCATCTTCAGGTCCCAGCTGGCCAACTCGAGGAGGAAGTGGGCCTGGTCCTCCTTGGCACCTGTCACTGTCATGAGCTTCCTCAGCACTTCCTTTTGCTCCAGGACTACCCTTGTCCTGCCCACTCTGATTGAATTCACGTTGAACTACCCTTGCATTCCTTGCAAGGTGAAAGGGTAGATCTCACTGGTCATAATATATAATCCTTTTATTATGCTGTTGAATTGGGTTTGCTACTATTTTGTTGAAGATTTTTGTATCTATGTTCATAAGGGGTATTGTTCTGTGATTCTCTTTTCTTGTGATGTCTTTATGTGTCTTTGGTATCAGAGTAATGCCAGCCTCTTAGAACCAGTTAGGAAGTGTTCCAGCCTCTTCAGTTTTTTGGAAGAATTTGAGGAGGATTGGTGTTAATTCTTTAAATGTTGTTATAATTCACCAGTAAAGCCATTGGGTCTTGGACTTTTCTCTGTTGGGAAGTTTCTGATTCAATCTATTTGTTACAGGTGAGTACAGATTTTCTATTTCTTCTTGAGTCAGTTTTGGTAATTTGTGTGTTCCTAGGTATTGTCCATTTCATTTAGATTATGTAATTTTCTGGCTTTGCTGTAATTGTTCACAGTGTTTTATTATAATCATCTTTACTTCTGTAAGGTCAGTAGTAATGTTCTCACTTTCATTTCTTATTTATTTGCATTTTATCTCTTTTTTTCTTTGTCAGTCTGGTATAGGTTTGTCAATTTCGTTGACCTTTTCAAAGAATCACTTTTGGTGTTTGCTGCTTCTCTGTTGTTTTTCTATTTTCTATTTTATTTATCTCTGCTCTAAACTTTCTTGTTTCTTTCCTTCTGCTAGCTTTGGGTTTAGTTTTCTCTTCTGTTTCCAGTTTCTTAAGTGATCAAGTTAGGTGTTTGATTTAATATTTTGTTCTTTTTTCAGGGCCAGCCTGGTGGCGCACTGCTACAGTGCACCGCTTGGGAAGCGCGGCGGCGCTCCCG
>NW_007735617.1:22692-29742 GCF_000696425.1 Galeopterus variegatus
GTTGCCGGTCACGAAAAAAGACAAAAAAATATATATATATTTTGTTCTTTTTTAACGCAGGCATTTATAACTGTAAACTTCCCTCTTAGCACTGCTTCCACTGTATACCTTCAGTTTTGATATGATGTGTTTTTATTTCCATTTCTCCGTGTTTTTATATTTTTCTTCTGATTTATTCTTTGACCCAATGGTTGTTCAGGAGCCTGTTGTTTTATGTCCACATACTTCTGAATTCCCCAAATTTCCTTATTTTATTGATTCCTAGCTTTATTCTTTGTGGTTAGAGAATATTCTTTGTATGACTTCAGTCTTTTAAAATGTATTGAGACTTGTTTTGTGTCTTAATATATGATCTATTCTGGTGAACATTTCATGTGCACTTAGGAAGCATGTATATTCTGCTGCTGCTGGGTGGAGTGTTCTGTATATTATATCAGGTATGGTTGGTTTATAGTGTTCTTCAATTCCATTTTTATATTAAAAAATAAAATATACATATTTATTATATAGACTTTTAAGAATAAAAAAGAAGCAAAGGTAAAAAGATAAAGTCACATAATCTATCCCCACCCCCAACTCGGAAAAAGCTATTGTTAGTATTTTGGTGACTCTCTTTTCAACTATTTTTCTGAAGAAATGTATTTATATTTAAAAACTATAATTGTATATGCTGTTTAAAACTTGATTTTAATTATATAGAAGATGTTGTTAAGCCCTTTCCATGTTATCTAACTTCCATTAAAGCATCATTTTTAATGGTTATTTCCATTGCACGTCATAGTAGTCCATTCTGTAGAAGTTATACTTAACCAACCCCTTGATATTTAGATTATTAAGTTATGTTCGTTTCTTGTTATTTTAAGCCATAACGAATACATTAATCTTCATGGGTATCTACTCTTGATTTCTCCAGAATAAGTTTCTAAAAGCTGGATTGGTACACGTTTTTAAACTACCCACTGCAATGATTGTTATCAATTTATACTCTGTCAAACCTGGATTTTTGTACACACATGCTCTCTGTGAGAAATGTGAAAGCTTTCTTATCTGCTCACACATTAATTTCCCCATCTATACCATGATCTCCTGTGCGTGGAGTATATTTCTCTACCCTGTTGATATAGGGTTTGGCCATGTGACTTGCTTTGGCCAATGGAATGTGAGTAAAAGTAACAACTTGTCAGTTCTGATCTAAGGACATAAGAGGCGCTTGTGCCCCCGTTCATCTGTTGGAACTTCTGCCCTTTGCCATGAGGACCTTCCCTGAGTAGCCCTGGCTATTCACTTGGACTCCTGGAGCACAGATAAAGTCACATAATCTATCCCCACCCCCAACTCGGAAAAAGCTATTGTTAGTATTTTGGTGACTCTCTTTTCAACTATTTTTCTGAAGAAATGTATTTATATTTAAAAACTATAATTGTATATGCTGTTTAAAACTTGATTTTAATTATATAGAAGATGTTGTTAAGCCCTTTCCATGTTATCTAACTTCCATTAAAGCATCATTTTTAATGGTTATTTCCATTGCACGTCATAGTAGTCCATTCTGTAGAAGTTATACTTAACCAACCCCTTGATATTTAGATTATTAAGTTATGTTCGTTTCTTGTTATTTTAAGCCATAACGAATACATTAATCTTCATGGGTATCTACTCTTGATTTCTCCAGAATAAGTTTCTAAAAGCTGGATTGGTACACGTTTTTAAACTACCCACTGCAATGATTGTTATCAATTTATACTCTGTCAAACCTGGATTTTTGTACACACATGCTCTCTGTGAGAAATGTGAAAGCTTTCTTATCTGCTCACACATTAATTTCCCCATCTATACCATGATCTCCTGTGCGTGGAGTATATTTCTCTACCCTGTTGATATAGGGTTTGGCCATGTGACTTGCTTTGGCCAATGGAATGTGAGTAAAAGTAACAACTTGTCAGTTCTGATCTAAGGACATAAGAGGCGTTTGTGCCCCCGTTCATCTGTTGGAACTTCTGCCCTTTGCCATGAGGACCTTCCCTGAGTAGCCCTTGCTTTTCACTTTGACTCCTGGAGCATATAACACAGACCTGTGAATTATGAATGCACAGTTCAACCCAAAGTTTGGTGTGCAGCCTATTCCAGGCAAGCCCTGGTGAACCTAATTGTGATCGACTGAACCTTGGCAATCATACAGACCCATGGACATAAAGTAAGCAACTGATGTTAAAGGCCTCTGAGATTTAATGTTATTTAATAAACAGCATTATCATAGACAACATAAAATTCCAAAGGTCTTATAACCAGTTAGACACAGACTCCACCCAATAATAACAGACCCTGGTTATTTACCATCGTACTATTATTGTACTGGTGTGCAATAAATATTTTTTAAAACGTCTGAATGTTGCATTAATTTGCATCTCTTTGATTACTTTTAAGACTGGGCATTGATTTGCATTCTTCTTTCCTTCCTGAAAATTGCCCTTTTATATTTTATACTTATTTGGTATTGATTGTTCTGTAATTAATTTGGAATATTTTTTGGTAAATTAACAATATTTACACTTCGTCATATTTTGTAAATATTTTCCCAGTTTGAAATTGTCTTTTCAATGGTATATTTAAAGATATATACATATTTATCATATATATTCACCTGTAGAAGTTTTATAACTTCATACACTCAATTCTTCTCATCTTTTCTTTATAGTTTCTGCCTCTAGTATGTGCCATCTAGTGCTAGAATTTTCTTGTCAAGATTCATATTTTGTTTAAAAATGTGCTGCCAAGTATTACCTGCACTTTATTCTATGCCTAGCAGTTTTAAGGTTCAACCTGTCGAATGCTCTAGATCTTAAAACATTCCTTGAAATGAGTTCATTATTTTGAATTAACTCTTTTTTTTTTTCCTTTTTGTCTTTTTTCGTGACCGGCAACGGATCGCAACCCTCAGTGTCGCGCCCGTACTGGACCGGGACTGGCAACGGGATCGCAACCCTCGGTGTTGCGCCCGCACCTCACTCAGCCAGTGAGCGGCCGGTCTGTATGTGGGATCTGAACCCTCGGCGGGAGGGCCGCCATGCTCCCAAGTGGCGCACTGTAGCAGTGCGCCACCACCGGGCCGGCCCTGAATTAACTCTTGAGTGGCCGGTGCATATGTCCAAGTAATTTTTTCACTCAGGTCTTGTTAATTGTCTGTGTTTCTGACAGTGTCTTTCTGTTGTTTTCCCATCTGAATAAAATTTGGGAAATAAGAGCTCTTGGTTCACAGACTTTTCCAGTAATGTTCGCTACAGGTTTTCTCTATTGTCTTTTGGCTTTTAAAGTTGTTAGTCGGGGCTTTTTAAAAAAATAATGTTCCCCGGGTGCTTATAGGACACTTCTTTTAAACTTGAAGAGAAAATTTTATACATAGTGTGTGTAAACATGTAAACATAAGTGCTTTAAACTTTCATTCAGGTGCTTTCATAGCTCAGGAAAGTTTTCTGTTATAACTTGATTATTATTTATACTGCATGTGTTTTCTTCAGAACAATAATTCACCATATATTAGATCTGCCATTTTCTTCCTTCATATCTACTACTTTTTCTCATGTTTTAAAACGCTTCATCCCTATTTAATTGTTTATTTGTTTTGTTCTCATGTTTTAAAACGCTTCATCCCTATTTAACTCCTGGGAAAGTTTCTCAAGTTACCACGGTTCAAGCTTTCTATTTACTTTTTGTTTGGCTGTATTGATTTTACTTAATGACACAATGCACATGTCATTCTTGGTATTGCACTTACCATTCCTGTAACTTCTTTTCTTCCTTTATTATTTCAGCTAGTTTTTAGGCTTACCAGAACCCATTTTTTGCATTATCTTTTTATCTTTTGCTTAATGCAGTTCATATTTGGTTGAGTTTTACTGGGACCACAAAGCAGTGCTTTCTCCATTTCTTGGTAATAAACAATATTGAAAAATATACCTTCCTGCTTTTTGAGAGCTACGAACATTTACCGCTTCTACATTGTAAAATTTTTTATAGTCCCGTGTTCACTGTCGTTTACAAATCCTTGAGCAAGGCAGGGTCCGTTGGACCCACACGCTTGCCTGCAGCGGGCTGTAGACCCTCTCCTGATTCCTCGCAGCGTCCCTCTGGTGGCTGTCAGTTTCTTCCTTTAAGTATTTGTGCCGGTTGATGAAAGAAAATTAACACTCTGTGGTTGCGCTGTTATTCACCCTCTTCTTGGGTGTAAGGATCTGGAATGACCTGTTTTCTATTCAGCTTTCGGGTTGGAGGAAGTATCACCATATCATGTGTCTCTTTGCCATGGAAAGTCACAGGAGAAGCCAGCTGCCCTCTGTGTACCAGCACTTCCGGGGAGTTTGTGGTGTCCAATAAGCAAGTGTCCAGGGAGGCAGCTGGCATGAAGGAGCCTGGCAGAGCCAGTTCAGGAGAACAGGTTTTCAGGGACAGGGACCAAGCAGATGCTCCATTGGGTGAGTGGAGAAGATCAGGTGGAATTGGAATAAGGCTTAATTCTGATAATTAACTCCAGTGTCTCTCGAGATAACCCCGCCCTCCAGCTTGCTCTTGTCTCTGGAGCTATTCCTGCAGTTGTAACTTCCTTACCAGTGCTCCTGTGATTTCCTGTGGTGGCAGCACTCCTGTGCCGCTCCCTGTCGCGTGCCCATGTCACTGACTTGTGCTACAGGAGTCTGAAGACCTTCCAGATGCTTCAGCAATCAACTACCTACAACTTAAGGTGCCTGTGTGCTGAGTATTCTTTCCAGCAATTCAAACCTTTGTTCATCTCCAATGACCTCCTGGTCAGTTTGACCTGCCGGGTCTGACACCTGAAGTGAAGGCCACCCAGGTGAGGAAGACCTGTCTCACCAGGGGATGCAGCGCGGTGGCCCTGCCACTCTGCTCACTTTTCTGGAGGGTGAGAGGGAATAACCCACTCCATTTGGGAACCTCAAGACCAAATGCCCACAAGGCATTTCCTACCTGTGGGCAGCAGGGTCCGCTTTCCTGGAGGCAGCTCTTCTGATCCCGGACCAGATGCCAGGGTAGTGCAGGGGGCCTGGCAGGGCGGGGCCCCGTGGGGGCGGGGTCTGGGGGCGGAAACGGGGGCTGGTGTCACCCTCCCCGGCCTTAGGACAAAGCTGTTGTCCTTTCCTTCCCGGGGAGGGCTGCTGGTTCTGGGGGGCCTAATAGTCGGCCTCTACCCACCCCACCCTCTTCCCATGTTCTTGACTCCATGACAGGAAAGAATTCAAGGGCAGAGTCACAGCAGAAAGTGAGAACAGGTTTCATATAACAGAGAAGAAACACAGGTTCCCCAGGGAGAGTGCGGCCTAGCTGCAGAGGCTGAGCAGGGCCCACACCAAGTCTAACACAAAAGTAAGTTCAGTGCAGACATCAAGTCTAACACAAAAGTAAGTTCAGTGCAGACATCAAGTCTAACACAAAAGCAGGAAATGCACACGTAAAGTTCAGTACAAGTGCAGGCTGGCTCTAGAGAGTGGGCAGCTGCTGCTGAAAGTGGCTTTGATACAAAAGAAAGCACACACCCCTCAGCCAGGGAACTTCGTCTGCCACCAGGAAAGTGAGCAAAAACCCCGTCTTTGGCTGGATTTGGGGTTTATAGTTTTTCTGTCTAATGAGTATTCACTTAAGGGGATGGCTCCAGTTATGTAACATTTAGTCTCACACACATTCAGTTCGTCTTTTCCTGGAGCGTGCTCATTGGTCAGACCCTGTCACATGCACCAGGCACATTCAAGAATGTTCTGTGCTCTCTATTGAGCATGTCTAGTTACTGGATATGCATAAACCAGCCCACTGTGGTCTCATTTTCCCCATGTTGGTGCTGAAAATAGGCCTAACTGGCAACTGTAATGTTCCTTTAGGGGAGAGCCGACAGGAGGGCCTAAAGTCTGGGGGAATGGCTGGTAACCCAGCGGCATGTCCTGTGACCCCAGCCCAGGGAGACTGAGCACCTCCTGTATCACTAGGACTGGAGCCAGGAGAGCAGGATGCCTGGGGGTGCTGGGGACGTGGTGGGGCCCTAGAGTCAGGTGGGGTTGCAAGTGGGGGTGGGGTGTCATGGGGGGTGTTCCCAGCAGGCTCTTTTAGGAGCTCTTTGTCTGTCCCTTGTGGTTTATGCCAATACAAGATAGAAGCAGATGGAACATGAACTCTGTTCTGCACGTCTCTCCCACAAAAAGGAGCATATAGCGCACGTTGCTGTGTGCCTTGCTTCTTTGTTTAATGTCACAACATGTCCTGCGGACCTCTCCCTGCACTGTGTAGAGCATCCTCGCTCTTCAGACAGCTGGGGGCACTCCAGTGTGTACCGTGGTCCTTGTGAGACAGGAGGCGCTCAGTTTCCCGGGGATTGGGGGTCGGGCCACTCCCTTAGGACTCAAGCCGCTCCTTCAGGCCCCGAGTCATTGTCGTGTGCGGCACCTATTTTCAACGTGGGGAGACTGAGACTGCAGGAGGAAGATTTATGTAATTTCAGTGGCACAGCATGCTCAGAAAAAGGGAGTTTATCCTCGAATGACCTTCCACTAGAGCTGCTACGTAGCAATGAACATATTCTGAATATTTTTTGGTGAATATGTTGGAATTTGACCTCTAAGCACGCTCCAGTGAAGTGAACAGAGCAAGCACAAGCCTAGGTCACATAACCAGCTACGCGCTCCAGTGAAGTGAACAGAGCAAGCACAAGCCTAGGTCACATAACCAGCTACGTAACTGGGAGTCGCCCGCTAGTTAAATATTCGTTAGATCCCAGGAGTACGTGTAGAACAGCCAACTGCAGAGGTAGAATCCAGGGAGAAGGTGGGGTGTTCTCACCTGGAGCCAGCGCACACTGGGCCTGTGAGGTGTGTGCCTCTACGTAACTGGGAATCACCCGCTGGTTAAATATTCGTTAGATCCCAGGAGTACGTGTAGAATAGCCAACTGCAGGGTAGAATCCAGGGAGAAGGTGGGGATGTTCTCACCTGGAGCCAGCGCACACTGGGCCTGTGAGGTGTGTGCCTCTACGTAACTGGGAGTCGCCCGCTA